>NW_021620409.1:389144-409058 GCF_004785775.1 Grammomys surdaster | reverse complement strand
TGTTTGGGTGCCCATTGTTTGTGTGTCTGTGTGTGTGTGTGAGTATTCATATAAGTCTGTGTGTGTTTGTGTATGATGTCTACCGTTTGTATTTGGGTGTCCATGACAGATAGATGAGGGTCTCACATCTACAGCTGGAGTTACAAGCAGCTCTGCACCCCTTTATCCTGTATCTCTCCTGCCCTGGGTGCTGAGAACTGAACTCGGGTCCTCTGGAAGAACAGATACAAGCTCTTAACCTCTGAGTCAAACAAAAAACAGAAAGTGTTTGGTTTTTGTTCAATCTTTATATAAATATCACGGTAGTTCATAGTAGCAGACTGGCAAAACTGTTCTTCTGGATGTTCAGTACCTACTCTAGGAGGCCTATATGATGTAGTCAGAGGGGTTAAAAGGAAGAATATTTCCCCCTGTAAGGTCAACTTGGTCCCAGGGAGTATGGCACATCTCTTCAGATGTCCTGCAACTGTTCTCTTGCTCAGGGAGCCATGGAAATGAGACTCCATTTGGTAAATTCCAACCAATGTCCAATCTACAAAGAGAGCTGTCAACACAGAGGGGGGATTCCTCCATGCTTCTGAGAGAAGCCATAGTTAGACAAGACCTTTGATTTATCCTCACAAAGGTGGAACAACTGATAAAAGCCAGGCCAGACGTTCCTCTCATCCCAAGTGAGTCCTGATGATCAGATCTTCAACTGGCCTTCACAGAAGAAAAGTAAAAAGCAAAGCCAGGGAGACATCTCTTCAGCCATGTTTTTTGTTTCTTGAGACAGGGTTTCTCTGCATAGCCCTGGCTGACCTGAACCTCACTCACTCTGTAGACCAGGCTGGCGTTTAATGCACAGAAATCTGCCTGCCTCTGCCTCCTGAGCGCTGGGATTAAAAGTGTGTGCTACTGCACCTGGTCCCAAACATGAGACTTAAGTCTGGATGTTATTCATGGGGCTGGGGAGAAGGTTCCACGCTTAAGCACAATGGCTGCTCTTCTCGAGGACCTGGGGCACAAGTGTATTCATGACTCCAGTTCCAGGTATCTGATACCCTCTTCTGGCCTCTGCAGACACACATGTGGTGCACAGACATATATACAAACAAAACTCCCATGGTGGCTCACAACCATCCGTATTGAGATCTGATGCCCTCTTATGGGGTGTCTGAAGACAGCTACAGTGTACTTACATATAATAAATTAAAAAAAATTATACTCAACTATCAACCTCAGACCTTGGCTCACTGCAGCATGTCTATACCCAAGAGAGACAAGTCTGCTACTGTTTTAAAATAAAAATTGAGCCAGGCAGTGGTGGCGCACGCCTTTAATCCCAGCACTTGGGAGGCAGAGGCAGGCGGATTTCTGAGTTCGAGGCCAGCCTGGTCTATAGGGTGAGTTCCAGGACAGCCAGGACTACACAGAAAAACCCTGTCTCGAAAAACCTAAAAAAAAAAAAATAAATAAATAATGATAATAAAATAAAAATTGAAATATAGCTAAATATCTCTTCTCTGTGTATTGAGAAGCCATATGGAGGGATGTCAAGATGATTTTAGCCACCCCAGCAGCTATCAACACAGATCCTGGGTTTCAAAAATAAACTTTAAAAAAAAAGGAAGTGAGAAACAAATTAATTGTAAGAGTTTTTCTTAGAATGGAGAAGTAGAATTTCAGATTGTCTAGATTTACAAGGCCAGAAGAAACTCACCAAACATATAAAGTTGGCATCCCACAAAGTGGGTGGTTCTCACGGTGCAGATTTATTTCTCACACTTTTTTGAGGTTCTTACAAAATTAAGACATCATCCATATGGTTTCTAGCCTTGTCTACAACGTGTGACACCCTAGGGACCATCCTCAATGGGACAAGAAAACAAAACAAACCCAACGCTTCTCCTCAGGCTCACTCTTTGCCCTACAGAGGGTTGCTTTCTGTCTCTTGGAATGGTCTCTTCTGTCAGCCCAGGAGATGCTAATGTTTCTTCCCCTTCCTCCTCTTCATAAAAGGCTCTATAGAGGGCAGGCTGCCTCTGCAGCCCAGACTCTCTGCAGTGCTGGGATTACAATTCGCATTGTAAGAAGCACCCACACCGAGCTTATTCTCTTATATGCAGTTCAAGCCACACCATGCATGTTGCTGCCCCCATGTCTCACTTTTTCAAGTAAGTTTACAGACCTCACATTGCCTGACTGGGGACTTCAGAGAGCTACCAATGGTGATATACCTCCTCTCACCCTGTAACTAAATGTGTCTCTCACACCCCAGTTACTCAGAGTCCCATGTTCCTCCTGAGGAATTCCCTATCCTCCAGGACCACCAACGACCTGAGACCTCCCCCATTTCTCTGAGACTATCTTAGGGCTGCTATTGCTGTGATGAAACACTGTGACCAAAAGCAATCTAGGGAGGAAAAGCTTTACTTCACTCATGGTTCCATATACCAGTTCATCATCAAGGCGGCAGGAACTCAAGCAGGGCAGGAACCTGGAAGCAGGAGCTGATGCAGAAACTGGTTTGCTCCTCATGGCTTGCTCAACGTGTGTTCTTATAGGAGACAGGACCACAAGCCCCGGGATGGCACCACCCACAATGGCTGGGCCCTTCCCGGTCAACCATTGATTAAGAAATTTCCCTTAGGGTTGCTTACAGCCCAATCTTACGGAGGCATCTTCTCATTCGAGGCTCCCTCCTGTCTGATGACTCTAGCTTGTGTCAAGTCAAGGGACTGACACAAGAGACCAGCACAGAGACTCCTGAGACTTTGCCACATGGGTCTGAACCCTCAGCAGAGCCCCTGTCATTCTGCTGTCTGTCTGCCCATTGAAAGGTCTCAGATGTTTAAGGGGAAAAGGAGTAAGAAGTTTTACTAGAGGAGTTATTAGAGCCATGGGCAGACAGCATGATGGGAATTCTGAATAGAGTTCAGCCTCCAGGACCAGACAGATAGCACAGCAGGGACTCTGAAGAGAGAAGTTCAGGGCCCTGGTGGCAGAAGTTGGGGTGTCTCTTTATACCTTTCCAAGGATTGGGGTGCTTTCCTATCAGAAGTATCAATAACTCCACTAATAGGCTTTTTCGTTTATTTTTTATTTTGTTATGAGTGTTCTGTCTGCGTGTAAGTCTTCACACCACATGTAGTAGCTTCTTCCTGTCCGCAGAGGCCGAAAGAGGGGAGTTCCAGGGAATCAGAATTCAATCCCTGGAACCCACATAAAGGTGGGAAGAGAGAACCAACTCCACACATTGTCCACAGATCTCCACACAGTCACCGTGGTATAAATAGTCCCACAGTTACAGACATTGTGAGCTGCCATGTGGGTGCTGGGAACTGAACCCGAGTCCTCTGGAAGAGAAGCCAGTGTTCTTAACTGCTAACCCATCTTTCCAGTCCCGCTAATAAACTCCCCCCTCCTTTCTGGTCACATTATTTCCCCTCTTCCCTCTCCTTTTGGTCACATTTATCCCCCTCTTGCCCCTCTCCCCCTTTCTGGTCACATTCATCACCCCCCCCCCATCCTCCTCCAGTTGCCAACCCACTTTCATGGCTTTTGTTTGGTCTTGCTTTCTCTCAGTGGCCCACTAGGTTTATTTAACAAGGGCAGCTCTTATGGACATGGGTGTGGAGCTATCTCCTGGAGCATTTGTAACTCACCAGAGACTCCACCACTGAAGACAAAGGCTTCTTCAGTAGCTGTCCAGGTTAGGGCTGGGCCCCGAGCCCCTTCCCCATCTAGGACTGACTGTTCATAGTCCTCCACCTTGTGCAGGACTTGTATAAGCAACTACAGCTGCTCTGAGCTTGTGAATGCCACGGAGAAGCCATACCCTTAAGACAGATCTCACAGCCTTCCCCACTGTCTGTCTGTCTGTCTTCTTTCTGCCTTCTTTCTATAATGGCCTCTGAACCTTGGTGGGGAAAATAGGGACGTCCTGTTTAAGACTAAATATCTAAGACTTGATAGTTGCTTGTTCTCAGCACTTTGAGTTTCTCTGCCCTTACAACACTGTTGATTGTAAAAGGCAGCTTCTTTTTAACCGAGGCTGGGAACGGGCCCAGTCTATGGATTCAAACATAAATACCCATGAGGCAATTTGATAGCATGTCTCTTTAGCAAAACAAAAATTGTAGGTTCACTGATAGTGCCCTTTATCTCCTTGACCACAGGCCTTTGACCAAGTTCTCAGGACTGGGCATGAGTTCTCTCCTGTGGAATAGACCTCTGAGCCAGCAGAAAGAATTGGTTACTCCGTAACAGCTGTGCGGCTATTGTTGAACCAGTAGGCACAGCCTGTCTGATGGTCTCGTACTGCAGAATGGGGAACTCCACTCCTGGCTGACTTTCCTCCATGGCTGCCTGCATAGCCATTTCCAGTGTCCTCCCTAGCCGCCTTCATAGCCACTTCTGGTGCAATGGCTTTCCCCTGTGTTCCAGCATGTTTCCCCTCTATTCTGCAGGCGCTGTGTGTGGTGCCTTTAACAATGAAGTCTGTATTTATTTATTTACTTACTTATTTGTATTTTTTTTCTTTTCCCGAGACAGGGTTTCTCTGTGTAGCCCTGGCTGTCCTGGAACTCACTCTGTAGACCAGGCTGGCCTCGAACTCAGAAATCCACCTGCCTCTGCCTCCCAAGTGCTGGGATTAAAGGCGTGCGACACCACTGCCCGGCGAGTCTTTCTGTTATATCCACCTCATTTTTTCTTTTTCTTTTTGAGACAGGGTTCTTTTTGAACCTGAAGCACACTGATTGTCTAGATTGGCTGTCCAATGAACTCCGCAGATCCTCCTGTCTCTATCCTTTCTCAGGGGTTACAGACAGATTCTAATCTCACTCCCACGCTGAAGTTTACGTGGTTACAGAGATCCAAACTCAGATTTTTATACTTGCATAGCAGGCAGTTTGCCAACTGGGCCGACTTCCCAGAATCCCCATTGTGAGCACCATTCCCAGGGGAGATAGGAACAATGTCTACTCTATTCTCCGGAGACAGACAATTGACAATAGTCTGATCTGGTGGAACAATGAGTTTGGTTGGGTGGTTACTTAGAGGAGCAGAAATGATTTAAAGACAGCTGCATCACCAAAGTCCAGCCAGCAAGGATGACATATCACAAAGCTGGAAACCTGGAGCACTGCACAGCCTGCAGGGGCTCAACAGGTTGGAGGGTGGCTCAGCTGGTCTAAGACTCTTTCCAGACAGCTTGGTCTGAGTCTCTTTCAAGAAGCTTAGCTTCTGCCGGGCGGTGGTGGCACATGCCTTTAATCCCAGCACTTGGGAGGCAGAGGCAGGCGGATTTCTGTGTTCAAGGCCAGCCTGGTCTACAGAGTGAGTTCCAGGACAGCCAGGACTACACAGAGAAACCCTGTCTCGAAAAACCAAAAAAAAAAAAAAAAAAAAAAGAAGCTTAGCTTCTCTGAGAATCTTCTAGGCAGCTGGCTAGTCTCTGTGTCTTATAGTTGGCTTAGCTTCCCTGAGTCTTTAGGTGGCCTCAGTTTGTCTGAGAGTAACTCTTAGCAGTCTTGATGGCTATATTGTTGGGAAGGGAGGGACCTAGTGGATTTGGTCTGTTTCAGGGACTTCCTAAAGCTATTTGGCTTGTTTACTTCCTGTCTTAAAGAGATTCCCTGGAGAATGGAATTTTCTCCTTGTAGGCATCTTGTCTTAAAATATTGTTTCACCTCCATTTAAAAAAAATATTTTAGCCGGGCAGTGGTGGCGCACGCCTTTAATCCCAGCACTTGGGAGGCAGAGTCAGGGGGATTTCTGAGTTCGAGAGTTCGAGGCTAGCCTGGTCTACAGAGTGAGTTCCAGGACAGCCAGGGCTACACAGAGAAATACTGTCTCGAAAAACCAAAAAATAAATAAATAAAAATAAAAAATAAAAATAAAATAAAAAAATATATTTTAAAAAGATTTATTTATTTATTATATGAGTGCTCTATCTGCATGTACACCTGCATGTCAGAAGAGGGCATCAGATCACATTATATATGGTTGTGAGCTTCCATGTGGTTACTGAGAATTGAACTCAGGATCTCTGGAACCAGAGCAGCCAGTGCTCTTAACCATGGAGCCATCTCTCCAGCCCTCACCTCCATTTTTTTTGTACCTTATGTCTTAAAAAAAAAAAAAAAATTCTCGGGGCTGGAGAGTTGGCTCAGAGGTTAAGAGCACAGACTGCCCTTCAAGAGGTCATGAGTTCAATTCCCAGCAACCACATGGTGGCTCACAACCATCTATAATGAAATCTGGTGCCGTCTTCTGGCCTGCAGGTGTACAAACAGGCAGAACACTGTATACATAATAAATAAATAAATCTTTAAAAAAAAAAAAAAAAAAAAATTCTCTCCAAGATGTAAGGTTCCGATTTCAGAGGAAACAGATACAACTTCCACTTTTTTTTTTTTCAGACAAGCTCTCACATTGCCTAAGGTAGCCTCAAACTCAATATGTAGATGTAGCTTAAACAACTTCTCCTTGTTCTTCTTTTTCTACTCCCACCCCTACCTCCCCACTCTCACCCCCGAGACAGCATTTCTCTGTATAGCTCTGGCTGTTATTTCCAGGCTGGCCTTGAAATAAGAGAGATCTACTTGTCTCTGCCTCCTCAGTGCTGGTATTTATTTTTTTTATTTGATGTGCATTGATGTTTTGCCTACATGACGCTTGTGTGTCTGTGGGAGGGTGTCAGAGCCCCTTTATAAACCGTTGTGAGCTGCCTTGTGTGCTGGGAATTGAACTAGAGTCCTCTCAAAGAGCAGCCAGTGCTCTTAATCCGTAAGCTGTGTCTCCAGCCTGACTAGCTCTTAGTCTCACAGAACATGATGGTTGCTGGTCCTGTGTGGTGGCCCCACATACCTTCCTCCCTGATTCTAGCAGAGGGGTGTTTGCCTTGCTTAGCTAAATCCCAGTTGTTAGCATTCTGTCTAAACTCCACCTCCACAGTTACATGGCAACAGCTAGGTAGGCCTGGCCCACTATAAAAGGGGCTGCTTGCTCCCTCCTCTCTCTCTTGTTCTCTCGATCTCTTGATCCCTCTGTCCCTTTGTCCCTTCCCCCTCTCTCCATGTGCTCTTGGCCAGCCCCTAAATAAACTTTGTCCTATACTATACTGTGTGACTGGTCCTTCAGGGGGAAGGGATGCTTCTGCATGGGCTCACTGAGATATCCCCTTTCCGCATATCTCACTACACACACCCATAGAACATATTCTCTTTGTCTTTATCTTTTTATAAACACATCAGCAGTCACTGCATGCTTATTTTGACAATTTTGACACGATTAGAAAATGACATTCAAGCCGGGCGGTGGTGGCGCACGCCTTTAATCCCAGCACTTGGGAGGCAGAGGCAGGTGGATTTCTGAGTTCGAGAGTTCGAGGGTAGCCTGGTCTACAGAGTGAGTTCCAGGACAGCCAGGGCTACACAGAGAAACCTTGTCTCGAAAAACCAAAAAAAAAAAAAAAAAAGAAAAAAAAAAAAGAAAATGACATTCAGCGTCTATGGTCTCATCTCAGCCTTTTCCCTGGGTTTGACAGAGTGGATCTGAGCAGTGAGGTGCAGAACTATGCCTGAATACAGTAGATTGCCACTCTGGGCGAGAACTGTACTGTGTTCTCACATGCTGCTTCTGCCTGTGCACAGCATGGTGAGGAAGGCTTCCTTGCCTACCCTGTATCAGTCTGAACTCTTCCCAAGAGCTGGAGGACAGCAACCAAGACATCCCCTGAAAATCCTTTGTCTAAGTGACAAAAGCCTTTTGCACCACAGCCTACAGGCAAAGCTGCAGGCTACAGCAGTTAGGCTGGGGTGGGTAGAGGGGCAAGCAAAAGGCTATGGTTGAGCAAGAAATTTGAGACCGGGATCTGGTATAAGAATCCCAGAAGTAGGCCGGGCGGTGGTGGCACATGCCTTTAATCCCAGCACTTGGGAAGCAGAGGCAGGTGGATTTCTGAGTTTGAGGCTAGCCTGGTCTACAGAATGATTTCCAGGACAGCCAAGGCTACACAGAGAAACCATGTCTCAGGAAAACAAAAACAAAAACAAAACAAAACAAAAATCCCAGAAGTGAAAAAACACAAAACAGAGGGAGGAGAGCATGTTTTAATCTGGTTCTGTAAGAAATGGCAATAAAGCAGGAGGCAGTGATTGCAAGCCAGGAGTCTTAGGTGAGGCAGAGCTGGATAAGCCTTTCAGTATGGACAACAGCTCTCAAACTGTTTTCCTTAGGCTATGGTCTGAAGAGCGCCTAGGGCTCAGTTGAGGGAGTATCTGTCCTCATAAAATCCCAGTGACAAACCAAACTCCCATTCCACCAAAATTAACACTGGGAGCTAAGTGAGTTTATTGGGGTTACTTACAGAGTATTGGTGTCCCTAAAGCAGTGGTCCCAGCATGGATGGTGGATTCTTTACCTTACTTAGATGGGTGCCTCCCCACCTCCCACTGCTCCCAGTTTATACTCTCTAACCTCTCCCCTAAATCCTAAGGCTATGTACAATTAGGGCAGAATTACCTGTAATTGGCTGGGAGAGGTGGCTGGATACTCAGATGAGGGTCTGTGACCTCTGTCCCTCCTGTCAGGAAAGGTCAGCGATCAACAGGTCCAACTATGTCGGTCTTTTGCAAGCAGGGTCTGCACCAGTTTGGCTCGGAGGGTAGTCTGGTATCTCAACCATCAACCTTGGGTTTTGTTCCTTTTTAGCCGGGCCCAAGAAATGAGAGTTGGGGTTGACAAGATGACTGGGTAGGCAAAAGTGTTTCCATCGCGCCTGGGCACGGAAATGTCATCACTAAAACACGCAGGAAATGAGAACAATGAGTCCTGCCTGCTGTCCTCTAACTTGCACACACATCTGACCTACTCGTGCACTGTGGCACGCGATTGCCCACTCACACACTCACACACATTATAACGTGCACGCATTATTAATAATACATATGATAAAAAATTTTAAAAGTAATGGGAATGACAACTGATGTCAACTTGGTGTCCATCACTAGACCGATCTACTTCCATATCATGACAGGAGCCCCTAAAGTCCTGTGCGGTCCTGCTGGGGAGAGCTGAGACAGTTCTGGGAGGCGTGGACCCTATCCAGCTCCCTGTCCCATGAACAGGAGAAATGGTTGTTTCTCTACAAGTATCTGCCCATTCACACTCATTGCTCAAACCTTTGGCCTCAAGACATTAGCATGTTCTCCACGTCCCTGTACAGCCCTCTCTAGGTTACAGAAGGAGCCACAGAAACCTAGAGTCAAGAAAGCCTTGAATCCAGGCAGAAACGTTTCAACCTGAGGCAAGAGGACCACTCCAAGATCAAGGCCAGCAGGCATGAATTTTGTACTGAGTTCTAGGCCAGCTGGAGCTATGACTATATTAAACTCCCTTAAAGCTCCCAAAACTGTGATTCCAATATAGAAGCAGCCTTTTATTTGCCTTATCAGTTTAAGAATTAACAGAAGTAGGCTGCGATGGTGGGTTAGTGGTAGACACTTGTCTAGTATTCCTGAGGCCCTGGGTTCAACCCCAACACTATGAAAACAGATATGAGGGCACAGGTCTATAATCCTAGCACTTGGAAAGCTGAAGTAGGAGTCCCATAAATTTGAGGCTAGCCTGGGCTACATAGCAAGAGCAATGGCCGCGAAGCAAGACGATCTCAAAATACCAGAACAAAATCCAGACATGGTGGTGCACACTTTTAATCTCGGCACTTGGAGGCAAAGGCAGGTGGATCTCTGAGTTCCAGGCCAGCCAGGGTTACCGGGTCAGATCCTGTCTCAAAAACAAGACAACAAAGCTTTTTTTTTTTTTTTTAAGATTTATTTATTTATTTTATTTATGAGTACACTGTCACTGTCTTCGGACACACCAGAATAGGGCATCCAATCTCATTACAGATGGTTGTGAGCCACCATGTGGTTGCTGGGATTTGAACTCATGACCTGTGGAAGAGCAGTCAGTGCTCTTAACCGCTGAGCCATCTCTCCAGCCCCCAACAAAGCTTTAATATCCCAAAACAAATGAAGATGAACACAACCAAGGTGCAGAATTCAGCTGGGGATTTAGGAAGCGTTAAGCAGGTAAAGAGGGAAACTGCAGTACCCATAGCATTTAAAAACTGAAAGATTGCAGACAGGTCAAGGGTCTTCACACATTAGGATCAAAGGAAGACAATGTATAGATCATAAAATGCAGCCAGCGTCTAGCTACACACCATGGGCAGTTGCTGTGTACACACCTACTAAAGAGCTCTGAGAAAGTTCACACCATGCCCAGGAGGTCCTGTCTATCCAAAATAGCTCTGAAAAAACTTCGACACAAGGTTCACGAAAATACGCTTCACAAGGATTGCGAGTTGACCAACCAGGTATACTCGATGTTCTATGGGAATCTCGACGTCTTTCATTTCTGGGCTACTTGTCAGCCTTTTGCTTACTTCATGCAAATGTTCCCAAGACTCCATGGTACACTGCTGTGTGACATTGACCGCAGAAGCCTTGAACTCTCTTACCAGGTCAGTGGAAGGGAACGTCTTGACCCACTCAATCATCAGCTGTGCCCCCTCATACAACAACCACCCGGGTTCAGAGGTGCACGCCTCAGGCAGGGTAACTGAGCCCTGGACCCTCTTCATTTCCCCAGGGGATGGCACCAGGTGCCTCAGAATGACTTCATTATTGGCACTCCCTTCCTCCTGGCTACGCTTTTGACTCTCGAGGATCAGGGTTTCAGTGCCGTCTTTTCCTCCCATTTTAGTGTGCCGAAGCTGCAGAAGGTAGGCCTCAGCAGGGCAGCCGATTTTTTCCAGGACAAATCTCAGCGCTAAGAGATACTCAGACAGAGGAGTTACGGGGAGCACCGTGTACAAGAGGTTCTGGCAGGTACTGGAGGTTGGAGGAGGAATCTTGTTGGACAGTACATCTGATGTAGGCTCAGTTTCTGTGACAGCTGGCAGGCCACCATCCTGAGTCTTCCATGGAAAAGCGGTCACCGAGGACAGCAAGATACACTCAAGGAACAATGCAGCCTGGATCATGGTGGGTCTGCAGAACAGCACTGTTGGGAAGGAGCAGAACTCAGGTCAGAGCGGGGAGGGACATTCAACAAGAACAGGCATCAAGAACAGTCAGAGTTTGGTAGAGTGCCAGTCATTGGAGACTTCAATTTCCCTGGACATGTTTTTACCCGCTTAGAGGCTGTTTGTTACCCTCACCTGTCTGAAAAGCAGCAGAGGAATGAGGTGGTCCTCTGTCTCAGCCAGTCCCTAGTTGGAGCAGCTATCTTCCAGATCTTAACTTTTTGTAGTTGATGACTGAAAACAAATATTTACCACCTCTTTCTGGGCTAGACTTTACCCGACCAACTATTGCCCCATCCTGACAGACAGACAGTCAGACAAGGCCCCATCCTGACAGACAAGGCTCCTCCTTTGTGGCTCCCAGCTGTCTCTAGACCATAGTCTAGTCGCCCTAGATAGTTATATAGACTTAAGTCAGACCAGGCAAAGCTTCTCTGTATCCTCTACACAATGGACACTTTGTTCTCTTTTGAGACTGGGCCTTCTGTGGCCCTAGATGGCTTGGAATTCAACTAATTAGCCAAGGATGACCTTGGATTCTGATTCTTCTGATACCACAGCCCCAGTGCTGGGATTTACAGGAATTGCCACCACGTGCAGTTGCACACGCAGAGAATCAAACCCAAGGGTTCATGCACGTTAAGCAACCACATTACCAACTGGGCTGCACTCCCAGTCCAGGAACTGTGTTTACTTTAAAGACTTACCAATCAAAAGTTTTGAAAAATAGAACCTACAGCAAATCAAGTTATATTAGAGCAGTCTTTGAGGGTTTTTTTTTGTTGTTGGTTTTTTTTTTTTAACTTTTATTGTTTTGTTTGTTGGTCTGTGATAGGGTTTCTCTGTGTAGCCTTGGTTGTCCTGAAACGCACTCTACAGACCAGGCTGGCCTCAAACTCAGAGATATGTCTGCATCTGCCTCCAGAGTGCTGGGATTAAAGGCGAGTGCCTACAGAGGCCAGATGAGCTGGAGTTACAGGCAGTTGTAAGCCATCTGACATGGTTGCCAGGACTCAAAATTCGTCCTTTGGAGGGAGTCTTACATGTTCTTAACCATTGAGCCCTCTCTCCAGCCCCTATTTACTTTTTTTATTGTTTGAGACAGTCCTGCTGTCCTGGAGCTAGGTAGACCTGGCTTGCCTTCAACTCACAGAGATCTTCCTGCCTCTGCCTCCAAATGCTAAGATTAAAGGTTTAAGCCATCACCACTCACCTGGCTGGTGGTTTTTTGTTTTGTTTTGACACTTCATAGCCCAAGCTGGACTACCTTCATATATAGTCTAAGTAATATTGCTTTAGTCTCTGAGTGCTGAGATTATAGGCATAAGCCACCAGACCTATTATGTTTGAGGACAGGGTCTCAGACACGTGGGTAAAAGTATTTTTTTCAGAACAAGCCCGACCAGCTGAGAACCCAGGTAATAGATACAGACTTTGAAAACATATGATATTTCCTTAAAAAGAATTAAAATAATAATAATAAATTTGATTATTGCCGGGAGCCTGCCTGGCTGGGAAGGGTTGGAATGGGGCACAGCGTCAGACACAGGTCAAAAGACTGACGATCTCTGGCTCTTTAATTTTCCGTTATAACTGTTCTGTGCTTCAGTAAGCACTGGAAAACTTAATTTTATTTACTTTATAAATTTACTATATAACTCTCTGGCAATTAACATAGGCTGTATAGCGGCAAGAAATTTAGTAAAGGATTTATTTCTAGTGCGCCTTTTTCTGGCTAGAAAAACCAGAGAGAAAAAGGAGAGGAAAGATGTCACTAGCACGGATGCCACAGAGCCCCCAAGCTCATTTTTATTTCTTTCCTCTCACCTTTCTATAGACAAAAGTTCTTAGAAAATTACCTCATAGATAAAATATTACACAAAAAGGGAGTCCACAGAAGGATGTCAATGATAAGTTCAAAGCAGTGTTTCTTTTTTTTCTTTTTTTTAAAAATTTATTTACTTTATTTATATGAGTACACTGTATCTGTCTTCAGACACACCAGAAGAGGGCATCAGATCCCATTACAGATGGTTGTGAGCCACCATGTGGTTGCTGGGAATTGAATTCAGGACCTCTGGAAGAGCAGCCAGTGCTCTTAACCGCTGGGCCATCTCTCCAGCCCCAAAGCAGTGTTTCATATTGCAAACTCATTACAAGTTCAAAGCATCGGTTTCACGTAGCCTTGCTTCATCATAGTGCACACCTGCGGCTTCATCCTTGGACCTAAATGTTTTTCCTTGATCACAGATCTGTCCCACGCCTATTTCTCTTTTTATTGTGATTGTGAAAGCTCACTGTATTTCTTACTACGCAGTCTTTACTATTACGAGTAGTGGGCGCACTCTATCCTCGATTCTAACTTTATTATTTCTAGCAAAACAACTAACTTGCTGGGCGATGGTGGCGCACGCCTTTAATCCCAGCACTTGGGAGGCAGAGGCAGGAGGATTTCTGAGTTCGAGGCCAGCCTGGTCTACAGAGTGAGTTCCAGGACAGCCCGGGCTACACAGAGAAACCCTGTCTCGAAAAACCAAAAAAAAAAAACAAAAAACAAAACAACTAACTTTCTTCCGGGTTGGTGAGATGGCTCAGAGGTTAAGAGCACTGACTGATCTTCAAACCCCAACAACCACATGGTGGCTCACAACCATCCGTAATGATATCTGATGCCCTCATACGGGTGTCTGAAGACAGCTACAGCGTACTGTGGCCTGGAGCAAGTGGGGCGAAACAAGAGGGAGAAGGGGCTTATTATACTAATAATGACTGGAAAGGTTTATCACCTACAAGAAGCACTCCTGAGATGAAGTCTCTCAGGGCCTTACCTCTCAGAGCTCACCTATCTTAGTTCATGTGAAAAGGTGGGCCACCTCCAGGAAGGCCATCTGCTAGCTTTAGCCTATCCAAGATGGCTCCTGACAGATTATGTGTGTAGGTGTTGCATGTGTGTGTGCCATGTGCACGCAGTGCCCACAAAAACCAGAAGGCATCAAATCACCTGAAACCGAAGTTGCAGGTGGTTGTGAGCTACCATGTGGGTGCAGAGGAACCCAGGTTTCTGGAAGAGCAACCAGCGCTCTTAACCACTGAGCCATCCCTCCAGACCCCCATAACTAATTTTTAAGAGGCAGCTTATGAAGAATTTGAAGAAGACAGAGTGGCTATATTAATATAACCTAAAGGGTAGTATACCTTTTTTTTTTTTTTTGAGACAGGGTTTACTCAAGCTTTATATGTTGAGGAGGAGGCTGGGCTTGAATTCCTGATCATCCTGCTGCCATCTCAAGCGCTGGGTTACATGTGTAAGCCACCATCCTTAGCTAAAGAGTAGACTAGAGGAAAATTACTAGTGTAGTGATGTCATTTGAGAGAGAGGGACTGGGGTATTATAAAGTAGGTGGGTGTTTGGCTTTCATCCCGTTTCCCAGTCTGTTTTGAAATCCTTATAACACACATTTGTGGTGTGAGGCATGCTAGGATGACTGGTGCTTGTTGCCAGGGGAACCAACCATGTGATAAGAGAATACTCTGCTTCACCCTTGACTTCCCAAGGTAAGAGGGGCAACTAATAAAGCAGCAATCAATGATTTTAATCAATTGTGCTTATGTGATACATTTTATAACTCCCCTGAAGGTCTGAGCTCTGAGGGCAATAGTCAGTCAAAAGAGCACAGCCAGATTATAATGGGACAGGATAGCCTTTCTAGGGGGGAAAAAAACAAATAATGGAAGAGTACTCAGTTAGAAAGTGGAAAGGCTCAGGACCAAGAGACATCAAGACCAGTCAGAGCCAGAAGGCACCAAAGTCCTTGGAAACTTCAACTCCATTGATTGATTGACTGACCGATTGATTTCTGAGACAGGGTTTCTCTGTATATCTCTGGCTATCCTGGAACTCATCCTGTAGGCCAGGCTGGTCTAGAACTCAGAGATCTACCCACCTCTGCCTCCCGAGTGCTGGAATTAAAGGTATGTGTCACCAGGCCCTGCTGAGCCCTTGGATCTTAAAGGCTAGTTTCTGAATCTTACCTTTAGTTTGGCTCCACTGGAAGCCAGAACAGAAAGATGCTTCCAAGGCTAGGCACCATCTTTGCTTGCTCACATGGTTGGTTTATCCTCCTATTGTTACCCAGGACTTTCTTGCTGTCTTTTGTCCTTTCCTTTGCCCGATGCTGACACAACTGTCTTAAACTCTTTGCAGCTTCTGCTTCTCCCCAGTCCACATGAAGATCCAACCTGCAGGCTGCAGTGATGACTCCCCAGTAAGAGTGCTTGCAGCTTTTCTAGAGGACTATGTTCAGTTCCCAGAACCCACATCCAGTAGTTTATAACTGCTTGTATCCTGCTCAGAAGGATCCAGCCCTTCCTCTGGCCTCTGTGGGCACCCGCACACATACTGGTATACACTTAGAAACATACATATGATTTATTCTCGATGTTTTCTGTTTGTTTGTTTTCCTTAAGGTAGGGGTTGACTAGCTCGTCCAGAATTCAAATTCAGAATCTTAGCAAAGCCTCATGAAGAGCTGAACCAACAGGCATGCACCCTGTGGCCAGCAAGATGAAGTATCTTCATGTGACATCGCCACCGTGTCTACTAGAGAAGAAGGCAAAAGAAAAGTCTCTCTTTTTAAAAGTACATTTATTACCAGGCAGTGGTGGTAAATGCCTTTAATCCCAGCACTTAGGAGGCAGAGGCAGGGGGATTTCTGAGTTCGAGGCTGGCCTGGTTTACAGAGTGAGTTCTAGGACAACCAGGGCTATACAGAGAAACCCTATCTTGGAAAAAAAAAGAAAAAGGAAAAAAAAAAAGTACATTTATTGTCAGGCTGATTTTTTTAAAAAAAAATTTACATTTATTGGCCCAGATGTAGGCATGTATCCAATCTTCCCCCCTCCCTCATGGCAGTCCTCTTGCCTCTGTCCCCCACCTGCTGGGATTAGAACTCATGCTACTGCGATCAGTTCAGGAAATGTCTTCTAACTTTACTCTTAAAGTTCTTCCAAAGACACAACAGATGGCTGTCTGGTTGTTCTGAGATCAGCAACTGTTAATTTAACATGTTTAATATGAAACACAGATCAAGGATGTTTGTCAGCCCGAGAGTAGGGCATCCCAACTCTGCCTCAGCTGCAGAAACGGGCTCAATCATGTGTCCTGGGATCAACCTCTGGAAAGAAAATGGGAGGAGTCCAGTGCCTTGTGAGGACAGTATGAATGCCCATGTCCTGTGTTATAAAGCTCCCTGTCTGAAGCCAAGACGCAGTCCAGAGAGGAGTCCAGTTCACCTTCAACATTTCACCATTCTTCATTTGCTACGTGACGGGTCCAGAGACCCGCTGTGCACACAGATGAACCTGGGGCAAGGACTGAGTGCAGAGACTCCACCCAACACTGCTGCCTACAATCGCTGGGCTGTCAACGTAGAGAAGATTGCTTTCAATGCAGGCAAAGTGGCTTCTGTGCCTTCCAACTCCCATCTGTCAAAGGCATCTGGCTTTCAGTCATCTTCATCTTCATCCTCTATCTGAAACCGTTTCTTCTTGTGGGTTCTTGGAGTTCCTGACACTGCTGCTATGGGAATGATGGGTAAGAAAGAGACAGAAACGGAAAACATCTAAGTATGCAAAAGGATAAGGCAAAGACCAGTGTCTCCGCTGAAGACAGAGTCCTACCTTGTCTCCCCCGCTCATCGTCTTCCTCTTCGTCACTGTCCAGCAGTTGCCGCTTCTGGGGCACTGATTTCCATTCTTCCTCCTCAGTGGCCTCCTCTGAAGTGATGTAAGACACAGTTAGGGAACTGGCCCTGCATCGGCTCAAACACCGTATAGCCCTCACGCCCACATGGTGGCACAGAGTAAGTCATCCTGAGGTGACCACGGCACTTTACCTTCTGGAGACTCCAGGCCTACTTTCCTCTTACGAGCTGACAAAAGGGCTCTCAGGGCTTTTGCTCGGTGCTCCTCACTGGGACTCTGCTCTCCAGGGACTTCTGGACTTGGCTCCTCTTCCCTTTCCTCCTCATCTTCTCGATGACTCAAAGAAGCAGCCGCTTTCCGAAGCTGGTTGGAGTTCAGTTTGGCTGGAATTCGCCAGAAGGTTTCCTACAGGAACACAGCAGGTGAAATCACGGCCAGGGAGGACCAGCCTCTCTGGCCACTCTTTTGCTCTATTGTTCACTGAATAAGCATGACTCTCTGTTGGGAATGACCCATGGGAGTTGTGAACCTGGCTTACTACTCATAATATATACACTCAGCATCGACCTCAGTGCCACACACTAGGCAGCATTCACTGTAAACACAGCTGTTAGCAATGAATATAGGAAAGGAGCTGGGTCACGTAAAAAGTGACCCTGTAAGATCCATGCTCAGAATCAATGAGGAGTCATGGGGGTGGAGGGAGCAAGATGCTATAGCACCACTGGACTGGGCACCAGAGCAACTATTCTCACTTTATGAGTCAGACAGGCAGTAAGATTGCCTCTCTGAGGAAGTGCTGAGCTGACCCTTGAAGGCTGGTTGAGGGTCAACAGGAAGAAGGTATGTGGGGGTGTGCACATGTCTGTGTGTGTGGATCTTGGATGTGTGGCTGCAGCCTTCCAACAGGATTGGAAAGATCAGCTGGTTATGCAGACCTACTGTGTGCAGGGTAGAAAGTCGTCCAGGATGACTGTGGTGTGAAGCAGGTGTGAGTGGACAGTCATGCAAAGACAGACGTGCCTCCTGGAGGCTGCAACACACAGAACCATCAGTGCTCCAGACAGACAAGGGGTAGCGTGGAGATGAGGGCCACGTGGAACACGGTTTAGGGAAGGGGAGGCGAGAGAGGAGAGAGACACGAGCAAGAGACCTGATGCGAGAATCTTGGGAGGCAAAGCTAAGGCAGCAGGGAGGATCTGGGTAACAGCATGCGTGCTCTGATAGGACCAGAGACCCCTGGCTGACACGGTCACGCTCGCTCTGATACTTGCCTGCCCTGAGCTGGGCGGTCGGATCCCGAGCTTACGTAGCAGATGCTGAAACTGTTCGTTCTCCATTGCTTCCTCATTTTCTTCTGTCAGAGGCACCAGAGGGATTGCCTGGGAGCAGCCTGCGGGCATGGTGCAGACAGAGCACACGGTGACAATGTGACAGAGGGAGGGCTTCAGGTCACACCAGGCCCGGGCCACCCAGTGTCCAATGCTTACCATCCTCTTCTCGGTCATTTGCTGCACGGATCAGGGAGCTCTGGAGCCACAGGAGGGGAGCAGAGAGGCCTGGGCGAAGAGGGGGAGCTCGTACTTGGTCCTCCCCCACTTCCTAACCCTCCACCTCCGACATGTCTCCCAACTGAAGTCCTTACCTTCCTGACGCAGGCTCTCACCGAGGTTTTCAGCAGAGAGAGATGAGCCGCCCTGAACCCGCCCGACTGGCAAGCCTTCCTCACTCTCCTCGTCTTCACTCTCGCCTTTTGGCAAGTGTTCCTCTTCCTCTTCTGGATCTTCCTGCCAGGAATCTCTCGGGGACTCTTGTCCATTCTGCTGAAATTCATTGCAGACACAGGAATGAGAAAATGGTTTCAGGGTCTCAGGGGGACTTAGTGGGCTTCTGGCTTCTGTGCACCCACGGAAGGGCCCTGTCTGAACAGCCTGAGGCAGGAGGAGTCCTACAGTATTTTAGTGGGGTGAGGCCCAGGCTGGACAGCCAGGATAGGATTGTTACCATGCAAGAGGGCACCAACTTCTTTCTCCGTTTCTTATATAGCTGCTTCCGCTCAGACACCAACCCCAGGGCCAACAGTTTATCCACTACTCGAGCCCGTGAACGTTTGGCTGTGATATTCTTCATGATATGACCAAGAACATCTGTAGAGAGAGTGCCTTTGGATACTCTAGAGCAACTGGAAAGGAGTAATGGAAACCAGAGGCTAACAGCTCCCTCCGGGCGACACAAACGTGTCAAGTGAACAGAAGGTGTGAAGTGAGGTGTGGAGCGAGGGCAGATCCTGAGACCTCACTCACCATCAGAATCCTGGAACTCCTCAAAGAGTCGCTGTAACTCCAGCTCCTGGTCCTCTGTCCACAAGACAATCTGGGTCCCTTTCCTATTCAGAAAGGGGTCAGTGCCAGGGGAGGTCCGGAGTGAACTGGGGCTTCCTTACCCCAGCTCACTCCAGAGCCTATGCCTTTACCTCTGGAAGTCCTTGACACTGTCGGCCAGGCCCATCCGCACCAGATGGCTGATGACCTGCTTGCGTGTGCGGGGAACGGCTTTTAGGTGCGCCAAGATGGCATCTACTACATCCTGACCTGTGGAGAGGGAATGGGGCATAAGGAGGAGTCTGGGGCCCAGACTACCCTCCTCAAAGTCTCTCGAGATCTCAAAGCCTCACACCTTCCACATCCTTATGGGCGAGGTATAGCTCCTGAAGCTGGGCCTCTTCCTCAGGGCTCCACACAGGGGCTCTGTGGCTGGAAGATCTGATTGGTGAAAGAGGAACAGGTGTAAGGAGGCCACTGGTTTACAGAGACAAGCCGGAGCTCTCTCTGGTCATGTCAGACCCAGGGTGGAGCAGATAACTCAGCAGAGTCCTAAAATACGCCCCCTTCCTTTACTCTCCACTGAACAACTCCAGAGCCCAAACCAGGAGATTTTTGATCTTGGTCTACAGAACCTGACAGTCCAAGGGCTAAGCAAAACAGGAAAAAGAGCAGTGTGTGTGAGAGAGGAGACCAGAGGGAAGATGCTAGCTAGTGTGTGTGTGTGTGTCTGTGTGTGTGTGTGTATGTGTGTATGTGTGTGTGTGGAAGAGACCAGACGGAAGATGCTAGCTAGTGTGTGTGTGTGTG
>NW_021620409.1:385706-388744 GCF_004785775.1 Grammomys surdaster | reverse complement strand
GGGGGGGAAGAGACCAGAGGGGAGATGCTGAAAGACAGAGAGAGAAAGAGAGAGCGACCGAGCAGAGGACGAACATCAATGTGAAGCCTATCTTATTTTACAAAGGTCTTGTGTAGCTCAGGGTGGCCTTATATTTGCTTTGTAGTCTGGTGGACCTTTAACTCTGACCTTACTGCCTGACTCCTAAGTGCTGGGATCACAGATGTATTGCCACACAGCTTATCCTCGAGCACGTTTTAAGAAAGTACACAGAAAGAAACTATGGGGCCTGGCCGACTGTCGTCAGCGGCTGCCTCTGTGAAGACTGGTGACAGAGAAGGAAACTAAAGGTAGAAGACTTAGCCCAGCCTTGTTCCTATTCTGGGTAACCTCAGGAAAAGCGTCTCACCTCACAAGCCCTTGTCTCAGAAAGAAAAAGAAACATTTGGTGAAATGTTCTGCAAGTGAGCATGTGACTGCACTGTCTTCCTTGACTCCCGTCTGTCCCAGCCCTGAGCTTACCCAGTGTCCAGGGAGCCGTATCCCTGTGTCATTTCCCGAACCACGGCAGTGTTCTTCCAGAACAGCAGCTCCACAAAGGCTTTCTGGTTCACTGTGGCCAACGCAAAGAACTTGCCAAGGATGTATTTGGCAAAAGTCACTAGCTCCTGTAGGAAATAAAAGCTACCATGGCACCTCAGCTCAAATAAATTCAGACCTGCCCACTCCCAGCTTGCCTCTCCCTCTCTCACGGCATCTCTTCGGTCCTCCACGCAGCTCCCCCAACCTGCCTGCTGACCTCATCTCTGACCTAGTGCCTCATCCTTCCTTTCTCTTAACAATCACCCACAGGCCGGGCGGTGGTGGCGCACGCCTTTAATCCCAGCACTTGGGAGGCAGAGGCAGGTGGATTTCTGAGTTCGAGGCCAGCCTGGTCTACAGAGTGAGTTCCAGGACAGCCAGGGCTACACAGAGAAACCCTGTCTCGAAAAACCAAAAAAAAAAAAAAAAAAAAAAAACCAATCACCCACAGGGCTGGAGAGATGGCTCAGTGGTTAAAAGCACTGTTCCAGAGGTCCCGAGTTCATTCCCCAACAACCACATGGTGGCTCACAACCATCTGTAACGGGATCCGATGCCCTCTCCTGGTGTGTCTGAAGACAGGACAGTGTACTCATATACATAAAAATAATTAAAAAAAAAAAAAGAAAAACAAAATCACCCCTACCCCCACTGTGCACCCTCCTTCCTTGGCAGCCCCCTGTCCCCACTGCACATGCTCCTTGGCAGCCCCTCACTTTGTAGGCTGCAGCAGCCGGGTCACTAAGCAGCTGATTGAAGAGGCAGAAGAGGGAGAGCTGGAAAAGCAGGGCCTCCATCCCCAGGTCGTGGGCCAGCCGGTGCAGCATCTTGGCGATGCAGTGGTTGGTGTGAGCGCTGTTCTGCCGGTAGCTCCGCAGGAGAAGCGCATAGGCCCGCACGATGGTTGAGGAGGCGAAGCTATTATCACAGCACGGAGGGAAATTATTCAGCATTGGACAGAGACTGTTCACCCTCACAGGGCCCCGTCAGTCCTCTCAGCCAGTACCGTTTCAAGTAGTCCAAAAAGTTAAACTCCTTCTCTGACACCTGGACCACCTGCAACTCCTCTTCCTCCTCCTCTTCCTCTTCCTCTTCCTCCTCTGCATCTCGTTCTACTGGCTCCTGCTGCCCTGTACAGAGAGTGAGGATTGCTGGGTTTCTGCTGTGCTGGGTGGAGCACAACTGGGAGGAGAGATGGGGAAGAATGGAGACTCACGGGGAAGGGGTGCACAGAGGATCTGTTTTAGCAACTGCATTTCTTCCCCCGGGGAAATGACTGGAGAGCCAAACACATTTCCTTCAGGCCACACTTCCCTGGAGAAAGACAAAAAAAGGCTTTAATCACAGGAAACTGGAGTTGCAGTTAGGACTAGAAGGAAAAATTAGTTCCTTTGTCAACGGAAAGGAAGAGTATAAATGGCTACCTCAGAGATGAAACAAGCCAGGGAACTTTTTCTCACAAGTGTACGGCCCTTGCAGAAGGCCTGGGCTCAATCTCAAACCCACATGGCAGCTCACAACTGCCTGGAACCCCAGTTCCAAAGGATCCGAAATCTACTTCTGGCCTCCACAGGCAAAAAGGAGCACGTGTACATACATATATTCAGGCAAAATGCTCCTACACAGAAAATAAGTCTGACCTACATCTATACATAGAAGTAAAACATAACCCTCAGGTGAGAATCCTGTGTCTGTAGGCAGACACATGGTATCTCTACATAGAACAGACACTGAAAGGTCATCCATCAACATGTGAACCATGGTTAACGTTGGCTGGTAGAACTGTCTCTCTTTCTTCTTTAGTTAACTGTGTTTTCTGGCAATCCAGCGGTCAGAGCTGACGAAGAGCTGGTGTTCCTCACACAGACCCACAGCCTCGGCTGAGACGCTTCTTTTCTGAATTCTGAGAACCCTGGAGCTCAGTTAGGCCTCCCCACTCCCTCAGAGTTCAGGAGGGTTGGGACACAGGATTCTTACCGGGCAGACCGCAGCAGGGCCAGGGCTTGCGGGGCCTGGCCAGCCGTAAGGCAGTCTTGGATCCTCACCATGGCTTCTACCCGCTGCTCCTCCACTGGCACCTCTGAGGCCGCATCAAAGGGGACAATGGGGTCCACACTGAGCTCAGGGTCCTACAGACAGACATAGCCATGGGGACAGGGTGGGAGGAAACCTGTACTGTCTACAAGAACACTGTCCTGAACAGGGTACAATTCTCTAACCACCGACCTGGGCACACTGCAGCAGCTGGTCTGACAGGGATGGCCACATGGCCTCCAGTTCCTCAGGGCTATGTGAGAAGGCAGCACCCTGGTCCCGAACCTTCTTTTTCTTCTTTCTCTTTTTTCTTTTGTTCTGTGGGGAAAGCACTGTATGGTAGAGGCAGCAGAGCCACAAAGTCTCTGTCCAGCAGTGTTAGTGCAGTGTAGGCAGAGGAGGACGGGGAGCAGCCATGGGGTGGGGAGGAGGCAGAGGAGGAC
>NW_021620409.1:385438-385696 GCF_004785775.1 Grammomys surdaster | reverse complement strand
AGGAGGACGGGGAGCAGCCATGGGGTGGGGAGGAGGCAGAGGAGGACAGGGAGCAGCCGTGGGGTCGGGAGTAGGCAGAGGAGAACGGGGAGCAGCCATGGGGTGGGGAGTAGGCAGAGGAGGACGGGGAGCAGCTGTGGGTTGGGGAGTAGGCAGAGGAGAACGGGGAGCAGCTGTGGGTTGGGGAGTAGGCAGAGGAGGACGGGGAGCAGCTGTGGGTTGGGGAGTAGGCAGAGGAGAACGGGGAGCAGCTGTGGG
>NW_021620409.1:372679-385428 GCF_004785775.1 Grammomys surdaster | reverse complement strand
GGAGCAGCTGTGGGGTGGGGAGGAGGCAGAGGAGGATGGGGAGCAGCAATGGGTACTATATTTCCTTGGCCCCCTCTCCAGGAAAAACATGCAAGTCAGGAGGAAGATGCCATTAGAGTGGGCAAGAACTCTGATGCAGATAAACAGAAAATGTTTATTTCTCGGTATAAGAGTCTGCATTTGATGTGTTTGATTATTGTGGGGTGGTGGGCTGGGAGAAGCAGCTGAGTGCCTGGTTGAGCAAGTCTTGAACCCCGGACCTTTATCAGGACGGCAGGTGTTCGGCTCTGCTCCTAGGCCCTGGTTCTTTTCATTCAGCTTCGGCCCTCCACAGCCCCTCCCAAAGAGAGGTCTGTGACCATCAGTCATGAGAACAGTGCCTCAGGCTCTCCCACATGTAGATGAGGTATCTCCAAGCTCTCAGACCAAGCCAATAGAGGTTATCTGCTGCCAGACCCTAACCCACCCTGAAATTGTATATAAAGGGTCTAGTCAGGAGAAGTAAAAGTGTGTGTTCGAGAATCATCTTGGTGTCCGAGAGTTTCTGTCCCAAGAGCTGTAACACTTGGGGAGAGATCTGCTCTCCCGGAACCTTCCTGGGGCACCAAGCTGCTTCCTTGCCAGCTAGCTGGCTTCCTATCAGCCCAGCACGGGTCAGCTCAGCGCTGAGAGACAGGTGAAGCACCTGGGAGTGACCGAGCGGCGACAGCGGAGACACGGGCAGAGGCAGCAGTGGGGGCAGGCAATCTCTCCTCCCTGCTTGCACTCTGTACCCTTTGGCCCAGACCTCTCACACCAGGCCTGACTGGAGACCAACGGACAGTGGAGACACGGACAGAGGCAGCGGCAGAGACGGTAGCAGACCCTCCCTGCTCTCACTCTGTCCTCAGCCAGGAGATCATCGTGGGACACCCTCTGGAACCGGGGACCCACAGATTATGAAGTCCTTGAATCAAGCACTATCCTCAGGAATCCCCCACCCATCTGTCCATCCTATTTGCCTTTTTGGGGGTGGGATGGGGTGAAGACATGTAGCCTTGGTTATCCTGAAACTCACTAAGTAGACCATGCTGCCCTCAAACTCAAGCGATCCTTCTGCCTCTGCCCTCCCTCCGAATGCTAGGATTAAAGTCATGCTCCATCACACCCAGCTAACAGCAAGTGCTTTTAACCACTGAGACACATACATCTCTGTCTCAGTTCTGACACAATTTTAAACTGTAGAAACCTTAAATATAGGAAGGTCCTGGCATTAAAAAAAAAAACAAAAACAAAAACCAAACTTTGTGTATGTGTGTGTTTATGTGTGTGTGTGAAAAGAGAGAGAGAAAGAGAGAGAAAGAGAGAGAGAGAGAGAGAGACAGAGACAGAGACAGAGACAGACAGAGGACAACTCCATCCACTGAGTGAGTCCTGGGTTCTAACTCCTCAGGTCGTCAGGCTCAGAAGTAAATGCCTTTATCTACTGAGCTACCTTGTTAGCCCCATACCAAAAACAAACATGGTTTTGCAAAGCAGATCTGTATCTTTAAGATAGAAATTCCTTGGAGGTTTTTCTGGTTTTGTTTTGTTTCTTAAAGAGTTATTTAGGGGCTGGAGAGATGGCTCAGAGGTTAAGAGCACTGACTGCTCTTGCAGAAGCCCTGAGTTCAATTCCCAGCAACCACATGGTGGCTCACGACCATCTGTAATGGATCTGATGCCCTCTTCTGGTGTGTCTGAAAACAGTGACAGTGTACTCACATACATGAAGTAAATAAATAAATCTTAAAAAAAAAAAAAAAAGATTTATTTACGAGTGCCCTACCTGCATGTATACCTGGGTGCCAGAAGGGGGCACCAGATCCCATTACAGATGGCTGTGAGCCACCCTGTGGTTGCTGGGATTTGTACAGCCAGTGCTCTTAACCACTGAGCCACTTCTCTAACCCTCTTTGAGGAGTTATTTTTTTGAGACAGGGTTTCTCTGTGTAGCCCTGGTTGTCCTGGAACTCACTCTGTAGACCAGGCTGGCCTCGAACTCAGAAATCTGCCTGCCTCTGCCTCCCAAGTGCTGGGATTAAAAGCGTGCGCCACCACTGCCCAGCTTTGGAGGAGTTTTTTCCTTGGCTTTTGATCTACTTCCCAGTTTTGGATACAATCTCAGTTTAGTGACCTGCAGGCTGACATGGGTTGCTTGAATGTATTCTAACTGTAACTGATACAGAACTAGCCTGACCTACTTGTGTGTGTGTCTATAGTATGTGTGAGCCTGTGTGTGTGTGTTTACATTGTGTGTGAAGCTGTGTGTGTGCTGTGTGTGTGTGCACATGCAAGCGTGTGTACCTGTACATATGAATGCATGGCAGAACTGGCATGATTGTGAGCCTGAGTGTGTCTACATTGTGTGTGTGTGTGCACCTGCACCTGTATGTATAAATGTATGGCAGAGTTGGCATGCCTTCCACCTTCTACTTTCTCCTTTAAGATAGACAAAAAGTAAACCCAATGGGCAATTCCACACTGGCAATGCCACAAGCCTCTGTCCTTTACCCTCCCCTATACCCTGCCCTGTACCTGCACCATCAGGTTCCCACGGCTCCGACAAAAGCGCTCCAACATTTTGAGGAAGAGGTGGGTGGTTTCCACCAGGTCACGAAGGAATGAGCGTGGATGGTATCTCTCATCAAACTTTCGAAAGAGCGCCAGAAACAGTTCTCGGTATTCCATCATATAGAAAATGTTGTCTGGGGGTGGGAACAAGAAAGGAATGAGGGCCTGGAAAGGAGAGATGACATTAGGACCTGGGAGGATGAGACTCTAATCATGAAATGGGAAGGCCAGGATTGGAGCCCAGGCCTGAGCCTCACTTTTGATGATGCGACTGCTCTCCCTAACGGCCTCATCTGGGCAGGTGTCCATCTCGTTCACTGTGGCCAGCAGCTCCTGGTAGGCCTTCAGAGCCAGGTGCATCCTGCCAAAGTGGACGGCAAAGGGTAAGATGGAGGGGAGGCACCTGAAGGCTCTGTCACACATAAATGCTAACACCTCCCCTCAATGGTACCTCCAAAATGAAAAGAGCCCCACCAGTCTCCTAGCCTGACCACCTCAACCTTGAATAAGGAAAATACTAACCAAGATTCTGGTATTCAGACTAGGCCAAGGCACCCCTTGTGAGCCCCAACGGCCGTCCCCCTCACCTGCGTGCCCAGGAGGCGGCCTCCTTGCGGTCTGTCAGCATCATCTCATAGTAGTTGGTGAGGTTCTGCTCCACAAAGTGAAAGGTACGGACACTGAGGGTCTCAGAGACAAAGCCGGGGCGGAAGGCGGCAGCTCGGTTGAAGGCCATGAAGAAAGCCATTGCCCACATGTAGTAGGTTTCGTCGTGCTGCTGAGCTTTCTCCCGAAGCAGGTGATCCTAACGAAAGAGACCGCCATGGCCTCAGGGCGGCTGTCCCTTCCAGCCCTTCTTGCCTGGGATGCCTCAGGTTGGACCCTGGATGGATGCTAACACAGTATTTTCTAGAATCCCCAGTTCCTAGTCTCCTCTGCTCTCCTCAGGTCTGTTCATACTCCCCTCCCTTTTCTCTGGGGAAACTGTTCCAGAGCCTTTATTTTCTTATTTAAAAAAAAAAAAAATTCACTTTATTTTTAATGAACATATATGTGTCTCTGTGTGGGTTTGAACACAAGTGTGGGTGTCCTTGGAGGGGGGAGTAGGGAATCAGAATTGAAACTTCAGTTACAGGCCATTGTGAGCAAACTGACTTGGGCACTGGAATTAAACTCTCTGCAAGAAATGTTCTTAACTGCCGAACTATCTTCCCAATCCCACCTAGAACTTTTAGTTTTAGTCTTGCTAATAACAACCCACTCCTCAGAATCTTCATTCTGCCCGGGGTCTTACTCCCTGTGTAGTCTGCACTTCAAGGTCAGCTTTCCCTGGGCTCCTTGGCAGGTCCTTCACTGAGCACATGGCTGTTCTGGCAAGCATCTCTTTGCTCTATGTCTAACTGCCCAAATGTCCTTCCTGGGCTCTCACCTTGACTGCGCCCATGAGCGGGTTGTAGCAGTTCTCCAGGAACTCAGAGCAGAAGTCTCTGAGGAAGAGCCTCACATTCAGGACGGAGCGGCGATGAACGGACAGCTCCTGGGCAGCCCGGCGACGCTTAGGGACCTTCCTGGGCTGCTTTCCTAGATCTGAGCTGTAATTCTGGATCTGAGAATGGACTGAGGCATTAGAGTAAATCCTGGCTAACCCCAAGCCTTGCTCTGGAGCTGAGAGTATGGACTGGACTGAGGCATTAGAAGTCCTGGCTGCCCCCAAGCCTTGCAGTTCTTTCTATAGCCACTGTTCTGAAATTTTCTTAGAAAAGATGCCTAGGAGGACGTCTGCCTCTGGTAGCAGTGAGGCTGTCAGTGGACATGATACGGTCAATACGTGTGTTGTCAGCCAGGTTCTAAGTCAGACACGGAGCAGCTTGGACTCCAGAGAGGGCCACTCTTCTCAGGTGCTGTGACTCCAAAGTCTCTGCCACATACAGATGCATACTCACGTTGTGGAGGCCTTTGTGAAAGACGACGTCCCTTTCCCCGATAGATTTCAACCCCTGGACAACGTAGGAGCCCCCAAATCGAGAGTGCCTTCAAGTAAAAATAAAAAAGGGTTCCAAAATGACTCCTCAATTCTCTCCAAGTATTAGACCACTGTTTCTCATCAGCAGCTCCGAGAGAGCTCGCTTTAAAGTATCACCCAGCCTCAGATTGGCCGAGTGCTCGGTGTTAGCTGCTGGAGTCAGATCACAGCGGAGCAGCCTGCCACCCACCTGTTTCCTCGCTGGAGGGCCCGAGTCCTCTTCTCTGCCATCTCCCGCTGGCGCAGCACCTCCAGTTCTGCCACATCCGTGCTTCGTTCCTGAGCCAAGTGTCCCTGCCCTACCCTGGCCAGCTGCTCAGGGTTCTGGGTTTGGAACAAAGAGGGAAGGATCACCCAGGACAGTCATCTCTTAAGACTTAGTTCACTCCTACACAAACAGTGAGAACTGTTGATGGGCCTTTGACGGGAGACGCGGCTAGGGCATGCAACACTCGCCCTCCTCAGGCAACCCTCCATCGCCACCAGGGTTCCTCGGGCCACGCAGCAGAAGCACACTAAGGAGAAGAGCGTAAGGTCTCACCTGGTCTCGGAACATGAGGGAGACAATCTCCAGCACGTGGAGGCTCCACTGCTGCTCGGCGGATGAGCTGGACAGGAAGAGGAGCAAGTCGTCCATGCCACTGAGGTGAATTGCCCAAAGAAGCCGGTCGTGGACGCTGGCGTCATCGTCGATTCCCTGAGTGGGTGGTGGAGAGGAGGAGACGACACACTGAGCTCCCCTCAGGACAGTTTCCAGAACCCCCAGCTCACCGTGTGGCTAAGGCTAGTCCCCAGACGCGTAGAAGACAGAAAAGCCGAAGAGAGGGGAGTTCACCCTAACTAGTGTAAGAACTCAGATGCCCCCAAACCCTCTTCACCTTCTCCTGCTCAAGGCTGGCTGGGACATGGAGAATATTTCTGACCAGCAGAAGGATCCGTTCAATCAGCAAGTTGTCTTCTTCTTGCCGATCCTCCCAGCCCTGGGCGAGAGGAGAAAAAAAAAAAAAAAGACTGGCTATAAGACTGAGCCCTGAGAATTGGGACTGAAGAGGAGGAAAAGGCATGGAGAGATGGCTCAGTGGTTAACAATGCTCTCCACACAATTGTGATGACAAGTCAGGTGTCTAGAAAAGCACCTGTCATTTTTTATGGCTTCTGTGTGCACATGTACACACACACAACACACACATACACAATTAGATAAATTTCCAAAAATAAAATAGAAATAAAAACAGGCATGGTGGCACAGTTCTTAAATCCTAGCTCTGGGGAGGTAGAGATGGGAGGGGTGTGTGTGTGGGGGGGTGGGAACCTTCTCTTAGTTCCAGGCTAGCCTGGGCTACAGAGTGTCTAAAAAAAAAAAAAAAAAAAAAAAAATAGAGCAAAATAAGAGTGAGTCAAGCCTGGTAGCACAGGCCTGTAACCCCGGCTTCTTAGGAGACTGAGGGAGAAGGCCTGCCTAGATCACAGAGTGAGTTCAAGGTTCTTCTGGCAACGTAGTGAGGCTTTGCCTCAAAAACAGGCAACTACAACAACAAAAAGCTAGAGATACGCTCCGGTGGTAGAGTAGTTGTTTAGCATGCATCAGTGTCTGGATCCAATCCCGGTACTATCGGGCGGGGCCACGAACATGGGTGGGACACAACACCACCCAGAGTATGGTAGGATGGCTATGATCCCAGCACTCCGGAGGAAGAGGCAGGAGAATCATGAGTTCAAGACCATCTTCAGCTACACAGTGAACTTAAGTGTAAAGCTAGCCTGGGATACATGAAACTCAATCTCAGGAAAAAAGAAAAAAAAAAAAAAAAAAAAAAAAAAAGAGGGGCTGGAGAAAAGCCCAGTGGTGAAGAGCACTCATTGCTTTTGCAGAGGGCCGGCATGTGCACGTCAGTTCATAATCACCCATAACTAGATCTAGGGGCTCCAACAACTCTTCTGACCTCTGAGGGCACCTGATGCACAGGGTGCATATACATACAGGTAAGGAAAACACACACAAGTATAAAATGATTTAATTAAAAGGAAAGGAGAGCCGGGCGGTGGTGGCAGACGCCTTTAAACCCAGCACTTCGGAGGCAGAGGCAGGCGGATATCTGAGTTCGAGGCCAGCCTGGTCTACAGAGTGAGTTCCAGGACAGCCAGGGCTACACAGAGAAACCCTGTCTCGAAAAAACCAAACCAAACCAAACCAAACCAAACCAAAAAACAAAAAAAAAAAACCAAAAAACAAAAACAAAAAAAAAAAAAAGAAAAGGAGAAAGAAAGGCGGCGGCTGGGGTGGGGGTCAAGCAGTCCCAGGGTGGCTACCGTATCTCTAAGGGCTGAGGACCTTCCCAGGCCCAGCGGAGGTGGAGGTACTGATCGGCCCCACTTCGGGATGTGTGAAATGCAGACTCACTCACCAGCTGCAGCAGCTTATACAAAGTCTCGCTGAGGACTCCAAATGCCTTCTCGCTCGCAAAGGCCTGAGGAAGAGCAAACAGTCCATAGGTAGTGCCTACCTTCTCTTCTCTTCCCTTCCTCTCCAAACGCCGGCCCAGTGCCTCCAAAGAACGACCTCTTACCTCTTTGTAGGCCTGTAGGTAGGTTAGAACCTGCAGAAAATGGTGTCGTGCACCAGGGTCCTTAGGCACGCTGCCAAAACAAAGCAGGGCTGGCTGAGTCAAATTTACCATCAGCCTGGGGAAGACAATGAAGACGGAGTGGTTAGGTTTCCTTGCCAAAAGAGACGCCGCCTCACGTGGTAGAAGGCGAAAGGCCGAGGAGCGAACCTGATCACAGCGTCGAACAGAGGCTTGTCCTGGCGGTGCTGCGTGAGGATCGGCAGGAGGTCACTCTGCAGGATCTGCGCGGCCCCCAGCTGCTGCCGTACATCTCGAGTCTCATCCTCGTGCCTCAGGTATCGGATCAAATCCTTCACACTCTCTGTGGAGGCAGGATAAAACGCTAATAACCCGCAATGCCCGAGGAAGCTGCCCAGGTGCATGTTTCTACCCACAGCCGGGAGAATTCACTAGACCTTGATTTGGTGAGGTTTGTTATTTTTTTTTTTCTTCTCTTGATTCCTCAAAAGATTTCTCACCCAAGCAATCCGGCTCCTTGTGGTAAGTGCCTCCTTCCAAGTACCCAAGGGCGCTACACGTGGCTAGAAGTTCACAGTTCATCATGTACAAGTCCATACACCAGAGGCCCAACTTAGCAGAACGGGCGGTCGAGGCAGCAGATGGAGACGGTGAGGCCTGTGGGACTAGGAAGAGGGATGTCCACGGTAAGGAAAATGAACAAGCCCTAGCTCACACTCAGGAACGTTCTGGGCGAGACCCTTAAAAGCTTCCCTTTTGTCAGAACTAAAAGTGCTGCATTCCCAGGCCCCGGGAAAACATTAAAAAACAACAACAACAACAAAACAAAAAACAAATCAACTGTGGTGCACAGGAATCAAACCCAGGGAGGCTCCTGTGCGTGGCGGGTGCATGCTCTACCACTGAGCTGCATCTGCCAGCCCCAGGGAAAGCTTTTTCTTAAGGCTTCTTTTTTTCTTTTTCTGTTTTTAGGTTTTTCGAGACAGGGTTTCTCTGTGTAGCCCTGGCTGTCCTGGAACTCACTCTGAAGACCAGGCCAGCCTCGAACTCAGAAATCCACCTGCCTCTGCCTCTCAATTGCTGGGATTAAAGGCATGAGCCACCACTGCCCTGGTAAGGCTTCTTTCTAACTTACTAGAAATCAAAGAAACTCCAGTTTTTGAATTAAGGCCTGGCCCATACTACATACAGCTAGATCCTGGAACCAGAGAAAGGTGTTTCAGAGTTAAGACAACCAAGTAGGAAAACAGGGATCAGTGCTGAGATGTTCACCACAGAGACCACTGCAGCCTTGGGAGGGGTTAGACTGAATCTTCCATCTTCTACAGCTTCCTCATACAGCCCTTAGTCCGCATATACCACAGGAGTTAGGAGTCCTAGCTTAGGGCTGGCGAGAGATAGCTCAGCAGTAAGGAAGCTTGCCACTGAGGGTGATAGCCTGAGTACTATCACGGAACCCACATGGTAGGAGGAGAGGACTGACTCCCCCAAGCTGTTCTGACCTGCTCATGTTCCCTCCAAAAGAAAATAAAAATCCCAGTCCCAGCCATGCCGTGATTATACATAAGATTTATAAATGTGGGAGCTGGGGAACCAGAGGTATAAATGTCTGCCCCCCCCCCACCGTGTGTGTGTGTGTGTGTGTGTGTGTGTGTGTGTGTGTGTGTGTGTGAGAGAGAGAGAGAGAGAGAGAGAGAGCCAGGCACCTCCACCTCATTGTAAAACAATAGCTCTCACAGGGACTGGGGTCAGGGCTTGCTGATCAGAGAGCCCTAGGGATCGTCCTGTCTCTGCCTCCTAAGCAATGGAATTACAACCACGAATCACAAGCCTGGTTCTTTATGAGAGTGCTGGGGCTTGAACCCAGGTCACTGTGCTTGTACTTTCATCAAATGAGCTAGCTAGCAGACTGCTGTGTAGGAGGACTTACACACCCTGGGAGCTCCTCAGCTTCCGAGGCACTGGCATTTGTAAAGAAAGTTCTTTCCCTGTCATCCAGGAATTTCATTGGAAGTCAGCTCTGACAGAACGTGAAGTAAAAGCAGCAAGCAGGAGAAATAAACTCCCCGCCTCTGCCCCAGAAGCGGCAGTTTCCTCTAACGGATAATGGAGCACTTCCCCAATTATCCAGATCACTGTGTCCTCAGCAGATGGCACAAACCCAGAATCCTGAGTGATTGGAACCTGACATTAATATCAGAGATGTGTGCACGCGCGTGCATATACACACACACACACACACACACACACACACATACACCCACACCCACACCCAGCATCTTTACCCTCTCCTGTGGAAGATTAGGAATATTCATCGATCTTCTCCCCTAGGCATCTTCAGCTGCACCTTGCTCTATGCTGGAAGCACCCTCTAAAAAGACCTTTTCTGGCTGTGGTTCCTGGCTCTTAAGCCCTGACTCCACCCCTGGAAACAGATAACGAGTCTTCGAAAGCCCAGATGAAAGCCCAGATGTACTGGTTGATGCTATCTCCCTGCACTCAAGTTTGACTTACGTAACTGGTCTACTTCTTCACGTTGCCCGCTATCCTAGTACCCCGCTGCCACCCCCACCGCCAACCTACTTCCGAGCCCCAAAGCCCAGCAGTACAAGGAGCCAGTGAAACACTCACTGAATGACAGGACTGGAAGGAGCCCTTCCTTTTGACCCGTTCTCAGAGACCTGGTCTCTGGTGAGGTAGCTTCTGTACATGCAATCCAACTCTGCTCAGAGACGCTCAGCTTTTCCAGGGAGACCACTGGTATATTGCGTGTATGCAATATATGTGTGTATTTGATTGTATATATATGTGCATGGCCACAAGCATCCATAGAGACCAAAGGCTCTTTCCTATCTGTCTTTTCCAAGGGCGGGCTAAGAAGCTGGCCAAAAAAGATGAAAGAGCTGTCTCAGTTGAAGAGCACTTTCAACACCCAGAGTTTGCACCATCACACAAAAAAGTTAAACAGAAACTCTTATTTATTTTTGCTTCCCCCCACTTTGGGACAAAGTTATTCTATGTACTCTTGACTGTCCTAGAAATCAGTATGTAGACCAGGCTGGCCTCAAACTCACAAAGATCCTCCTGCTGTAATAAAGGTGTGCTGCACCATGTCTGGGTCTGCTTTTAATCATGTGCTACCATGAAGGGCTGAAATTCCTACTGAAAGCTCCTTCCCCCAGTTCCAGGGAGTGGCTGTCAGGCTGTGGGGCTCCTGACCGGAGTCTCTGACCTACTTTTTCCTTTACACTGCCTCTCCATTCAAAACAACTGCAAGGGATTAGGAATGCAAGTCCCAGCTCTCTTGTATAACCTCCTGCCTGCCCTTGTCTGCCAGAATTGTCTCTTCTCTTTCTCCTCTGCCAAATGTTTTGACAGCAACAGACAAAAAGGAGACTAGTTAAATGGCGCAGTAGGTAAAAACACTTTCTGCAGAAGCTGAAAGACCTGAGTTCAGATCCCAAGGATGCACACAAAAGCCAAGAGAGTGGTAGTGGCTGTCTGCACGGGCCAGCTATGCCTGGAATAAGCAATGCAGCAGCGTAAACAAGAAAGACTGCCTCAGACTGTAAGGTGAGAACCGACTCCTCAAAGCTGTCATAAATGTAAGAAAACAGGGTGGATGGCGGGGAGAGAAAAATTAAGAGTCCACCCTCCTTTTTCCCTTCTTTGCTTTAGAATTTGGAGGCAAGAACGTTTTATTTTTCTTTTTATTCAGTTAACTAAAACCTGTTTACTCAGTCTGTCTGGTCTCGTCTCTCCTAGATAGCCGATACCATGCATACACAACCACGTGGCTCGGATACGGGGACTGTTTGCCTTCTCTGGCTGTTAGGGCCTTCACTTAGGAACATAAGCATTCATGTCCCAATACACGAAACTCCTCATGGTTTATTCCCTCTATCTTGGAGGCCTCCTCTGCTTCTGTTATTTCCCAAAGTTCCCAGCTTATGTGACTTCCAAGATGCGGTCCATACACCATTCCTCCATGAGCTTTTTCCTGACCACCTGCGGGTCAGGGATGGAAAATCTGAGCAGTCTAGACAGGTAATTCTCACTTCAACACCTGTGCTATCTTACGTCAGGGTAACCAGGACAATACACCTGTGCTGTCTTACGTCAGCGTGCCCAGGACAATTCTCTTTCTCTACTAACCACTGCCTTATGTGTTTCTGAATGCACTAAATCCAGTAGCTTTCATTTGAGAGATACAGTTAGCCTGCAGAACGCAACTGTATGTGAGGTCAGAAGATGGCATCCAAATCCTGGCGTCAGTGCATGCTGCAGACCAGTCCATCCTTTACCAAACCAGCCTCAGTTTACGCCTCTGGAAAAGAAAGAGTACTCTGGCAGCCACGAAGAGGTCTGCTCAGATTTCTCTTCAAGAAAGTTTGTGTTGGGGCTGGAGAGATGACTGTGTAGTTACAAGCGCTGGCTGTTCTTCCAGAGGACCCAGGTTCAATTCCCCAGCCACCACATGGCAGCTCACAGGAGATTAAGCATCTCCATAGGCAACTGCACAAATACATGCATATACACGTAATTAAGAATAAAACCGTGGGTTGGCGAGATGGCTCAGAGGTCAAGAGCACAGTCTGTTCTTCCAGAGGTCCTGAGTTCAAGTCCCAGCAACCACATGGTGGCTCATAACAATCTGTAATGAGATCTAGTGCCCTCTTCTGGCCTACAGGTGTACATGCTGGTAGAATGCTGTATATATAACAAATAAATAAACCTTTTAAAAATAAATAAATAAATAAATAAATAAAATCTTAAAAAAGAATGTAAGAAAGTTTGTGCTGGGGATGTAGCTAAGTTGTAGGGTGGTCATCTAGCATGCATAAGACTCTGGGTTTGATCCCAGTACCATGAAAATAGACAAATAAATAAGTAGGTAGGTAGACAGACAGACAGATACAAGAAAAAGAGACTGGGGATACAGTTCAGCAGTAGAGCGCTTGTCTAGTATGGGCAAAGCACTGAGTTCAATCTAGTGCTTACTTACGCTCACATAAATAAGTAAAAACAGCAAGCAAATGAGGCTAACAGCAAGCGGAGTGTCCACCACTAAGGTTCACATCGTGAGCCTGCACTTCCCAGGCAATCCTCGCTCCAGAGTTTCCATTAGAGTGGCTTCCCTTCAGTCCAGGGTTCTCCCTGCCTTCAATCCCATTCCTTCTTAAGTCTAGCATGAGCACCTGTTCTTGCCTCTCACACTCGACTCCATCAGGGTGTCTGCCTCCTGGAGAATCGAAAGGGACATTGAAAGATGGCTAATCTACCTCCTGTATGTGCACACCATTCATACACCACTGTACTTCCCTCATGTGCACACCGTCAACACACACCACTATACCTCCCTCATGTGCACACCATCACACACCACTGTACCTCCCTCATGTGCACACCATCAACACACACCACTGTACCTCCCTCATGTGCACACCGTCAACACACACACACCACTGTACCTCCCTCATGTGCACACCATCAACACATACCACTGTACCTCCCTCATGTGCACACCAACAACACACACACACCACTGT
>NW_021620409.1:362604-372579 GCF_004785775.1 Grammomys surdaster | reverse complement strand
CAACACACACACACCACTGTACCTCCCTCATGTACACACCAACAACACACACACACCACTGTACCTCCCTCATGTGCACACCATCAACACACACACACCACTGTACCTCCCTCATGTGCACACCATCAACACACACACACCACTGTACCTCCCTCATTGGCACACCATTAACATACACTATTGAAGGAAGCTCTAGTTTTAGGCTGGGCAGGCACTGCAAACCTGTAATCTCCAAGCTTGGGAGGTAGAAGCAGGAGGATCATATGTTCAAGGGATCCTTAGTGAGAACACCCTGCCCTGGGCTCCCTGGGGTTTCAGATGTGCCGCTCCCACACCCAGTGTAAGCAGTGGTAGGACTGGGACCCAGGAAACTAGATGGTAGTGTCAGGGCTTGGTGTGGTGGGCCTTTGGTTCAATCCTCTCTATAGAAGAACCACACAGCATAGTAGAGGTCAGCCTGGGTTACAGAAGATCCTTTCTTGTTAAAAACTCCACCCATGCCCACAATATAGTCTTTTTTTATTTTTTGGTTTTTTGAGATAGGGTTTCTCTGTGTAGCCCTGGCTGTCCTGGAACTCACTCTGTAGACCAGGCTGGCCTTGAACTCAGAAATCTGCCTGCCTCTGTCTCCCAAGTGCTGGGATTAAAGGTGTGTGCTACCACCACCTGGCCACAATATAGTCTTAATGATCTTCTGCTGGTCACCTTTCAAGCTGCTGCCATTCTCCCATCTACAGGTAAGTTATGGACTTTGAAGACTACTCAAACAACAGTTGTGACTTCTTGACCCAGAAGCCACCCCCTTCTCCTGTGCCATGCAGACTCCTACCTCAAGGCATTTACATTTTGTGAAGGGAAGAGTCAAAGCAGATTATTTAAGATGGCTGACTCCCTTTGTTAGCCTTAGAGTTTGTGAGGCACAGTTATGATTTCCAGGGAGTGGGGCTCAGGCAAGTGTTTTAAAAAATGTTCCTGGGGCCTGGGGATGAAGATGGGGAAGGAGCTGGAGTTCAGCTGGCTTGCCAAGGGTAGGAATCCCTGAGTCCTGGTCCTATCACTGCTTACACTGGGTGTCAGGGGGCGGCATATCTGAAATCCCAGGACTGGGAGCTCAGGGCAGGGTGTTCTCAAAATGGAAACCAGTTTGGGAAACTCGGGGAATCTTTACGTTTAAGTAAGGCAAGGAAAGAGGACTAGAACACAGTGTCAGGGTTTGGTGTGGGTGGGCCTTTGGTTCAATTCTCACTATGGGAAGACAGAAGAGAAAAATGCTTCTCAGGTGATTCTAATATAATTCAGTTGACAGCTGCACTTAAAATGTCAACTCCTGATCCCAGGGATAATGAAGGTACTTAATAAATGCTGTTCCCTAGACTGAAGTAGACAAGTCTGGACGGTAAGGGAGGAGGCAACAGGACGCACACCACCGAGCACAGCGTGGAAGAGCTGGGGAGGAGTCCTGTCAGTACAACTGCAGCAGTTACATCTACATGTTTCCAGGAACTCAAGGCCAGGAACTCTACTCTCATCTCTTGGCACTGAGCGCCATGCACACTACATTACTAGCGTGCTCAATAAACTTTATTTATTGGCACTGATAATAAACAAAGGTACAATACTTCAGGAACACAAACAGGGGAGTGACCAGTACTAGGGAGGCAGAGGCTAGTGAATACCTGTGAGTCTGAAGCTAGCCTGGTCTACACAGAGAATTCCAGCCCAGAAAGGACTAATACTAAGACTCTGTCCTTTTATTTATGATTCATCTGTGTGTGTGTGTGTGTTCCTGTTCCGATATCAATATCTGAACAGGATTCAGTCCTCTCTTCCTGGTGGGCTCCTAGGACTTCATTCAAATCCTCAGGCTGGCAACAAGCAGCCCAACCCGCCAAGGTTTCTGTGGGATGACCAGCTTGGAGGGCTGGATATACTGAATTATTGCGCTGAAGTGACAAGAACTCTCCAGCAGAGGGAGTTCAGGTACCTTGAGATAGGAATGAACGCGAAGCAAACACATCCTTTCCCTGAGGTTGGAAGTCAAACTGGGTGAGAAAAATGTCAGGGACGCAAGCCTCCCACCTGAGTAAGCAAAACTGTAAGCAACCAAAATGGGGTCTCAAAGTGAATGTAAAACTACGGGCTTCAGTAGTTTTTGTTCTTGTTTTTTGGTGGGTTTTTTTTTTCCCAAAACGAGGTTCTAGTGACAGCATCAAAGACAAGGAAATGACACTCCAGGAAAGAAGCTTAACTAATGGCTTTCGTCCTAGCTGACATCTCCAAAGTCGTGTCCTCCTTAGGCAAGAGGACTGAACCCTGCCTACGAAGACCCCAACGTTTGTGAATCCCGACTCCTGACGACCTCCAGGCGCCGTGTCCCCGAGAAAGCTTATGCTCTGCTCTCGGAACTCGGAGATCCTGGCCCCAAGGTCCCTTCCCTACCCCATGCTCAGAGTTCGCAGAGACTCCGCTAATACGCGGCTGGTGCTCGGCGCGCTCGACCGGGAGCAGGGTCAGAACGCGCGTGCGCGCCGGGAGCCCCGCCCCCGCCCTTCAACCGCGCGGCGGGAAGGTGGCCGCTCGCTGCCCCGCTGCTCGCCGCCTCGCCGCCCCGCCGCCTCGGGCATGCCTGTTGTCAGCCCTGAGTCCGACCGACACTCACCCGCTCTACGCGAGTCCTCTGAAGCCTCGCAGAGCCAGCGGCCCTGAGGTGCAGGGGGTCGCAGCCTTTCCCGCCACTCGGCCGGGAGCGACCAGTCCGCGCCTGCGCGGGCGGGAATGGGGGCGGGGCCAGCGAGCCGGGGCGGGGCGAGCCGGGCGGAGCCACTGGACTCCGGTCGAGAGGAGAGGGAAGATTGGATAAGAAGGGAAACCCAAAAGGACCATTTTTATGTGAGTCGGACATCTTCGCTAAAGTAAAAACCAAAACGCTATGGGTTTTCTACTGAATTATAATAAGAATCAAGATTGAATTAAGGGAGAATTTACAGACGTTCTTCCCCTTCCAGTCAAGTGGACTATTCCAAAGTCTTAAATGGCTAGTTAGAAAAGATGTGTTTTATTTGGGAGGAAGTGCAGAGTTTGGTGTTTGGGGTGGAGTTTAGGGTTGTCCGCCTTCTTATAGGCGTATGTTTAAAGCTTGCAAAGTATATACAAGGAGGCTTAGAATAGAAATATCTGCAATGAATATTCCTTGTTCGTTCGGGGTCACCTGCGCCCCTGCTGAGACGATGCTATTTTACCAACAAATACAAGATAGGGTTAAAAAAAAGAAAAATCATCTCCGAATTTAAGCATTTAGATAGAGGAGATCGATATCTGGGCCATGAGGGAGAGTTAGCAGAAAGGATAGCTGGGAGAAAAGTGAAAAGACGTACAAAAATAGAAGACTATGGAGCTAGTGATAAAAGTACAGAGATGCCATTTGCAAAGTTCAGTTTGCTCTAAATAAAATCCCTCATCTTGCCCCTCAACTCCTGTAAATTTGCTTCAGACACCAGATTTCATAGTTTAGCCTCAAAGAGCAATTCTGGGCTTCAGTGCTGTTTATCCAGGGCTATTAGGCAGGGCCTTTTAAACCATTTCATTTTTCTAGACTCTAGACTTGCCTGACCCCTGCTTCTGTTGGAAGGTCCATAGTCGATGGAATGAACACGCAGCCTAGCCTAGTGGATGTTGGCAGGCTTATGTGACTTTACAGAACAACTCAAGCCCCGTGTTTACCTTTCTCAGAGCTTCTACCCCAGTCTCTGGGACAAGCATCCCTGAAATCAGTAGGCTACAGTCTCCCATTAACTCCCTCAAAACTTAGTAGTAGTGATCTGGAAATAAGATTCCTCTCCCCAGACCTCCCCCCAACCCCTGGAATGCCTTGCCTCCCCCTTTCTGTCTGCTTCCTGAGAGGAATGACCCCCCTCCCTGCCCTCCAAACCCCTCCCCCCGTCTTCTGTGACCCCTCAAAAATCAAGATGCATATACTTCACTGGAAGCAGGGTAAAGGCCAGAAACTTAAGGTCTTGGGTTCCCTGTGCTCACCAAACTGGAGTGGGGAAGGACATACATGTTGACACCTCTTTCCCCTTCCCTAGCTTCTGTGCCCGCAAACTCAGACACGGCCACACGCACCCACATTCATATGAACAGTCGTGCACACACGGCGAAGGTAGCTGGAGCGGGGAGGAAGGGAAGTTTGCACCAACCAGTCGTGAATGCAACTTGAAAGATTTCACACAGCAAAAGGAAAAAAATGAAAAAAACATAAGTTAAAAAATAAAGAAGTACATGCCCCTCCCCACAGTCTCTTTCTTCATCCAAGGGCTGGCTTAGCCCTCCCTGAAACCCAGCGGCTTTCTACATCTCTCTCCAACTGGAGCTTTTACAGGGCCTGAGTCTTCAGTTCGACAGGTTCCCCTGTACCCTCTGGCTGTCCATTGGAGTCACTGGGTCTGGCTCCCTTGAGGATAGACAGTCTCTCAGAAACACTCTTGAGACGGGGGAAGAGGAGAAAGTCATAGAGTAGGCTGCCCAGGCCCCCTCCAATGATTGGGCCCACCCAGTACACCTGTGGGAAGAGAGAAGGCATGTTCAGGCTTCGGGACTCTTCAGGAGGAAAACAACATATCCTGCTCTCTCATGGGACACAACTAGGCATTAGTAAAAGTTAATGTAGCTTGTTGCTGCTGCTGCCGTATTTGGGGCTCTTCATGTGAAGCACGTGGACTTGGTTGGTTGGTTTTAGAGTTATAGACTCAGTGGGGCTGCAGAATGACTCAGATCAATTGCTGTCCTTGCAGGGGACCCTAGACCAATTCCCAGCATCCACGTGGCACCTCACAACCATCTGTAACTCCAGTTCCCAGGGATCTAAATGCTCAATGTGGTCTCCAAAGGCACTAGGCAGGCACAAAGTGTACAGACATATATGTAAAACACCTATATATGTTAGAAAATAAAATACAGCTTGGCATGGTGGCGCTCACCTTTAATGCCAGCAATAGTGAGACAAAACCAAGAGGTTCTGTGGGAGTTCAAAGCCAGCCTGATCTACACAGCAAGTTCTAGGCTGTCAAGGTTACCTAGTGAGAACTGTCTCAAGACAACAGAAGACCCAGAATAAAACAAAACAAAAATTAAATTGTTTTTAAAAAAACCAAACAAACCTGGACTCTGCTGTCTATATCCTAACACCTGTCACTTTCTTCCGGTTCACTAATCATTTTATTTTCTTATCCCTTCATCCTACCTCTACCCCCTTAGTGTACATATATTCTATCTGTTGTCATTTTAAACTAGTTTATGTATTCCTCAGAGGAAAAAAAAAATAAGTCGTGGCAAGATACCCTTTATAACATAAAATTTACCTTACTAATAAGCATTGTTTATATTACTTTGCTTAATGCAGGATCTCATTAGCTCAGGATGACCCCAAACAGGCTGTATAGTCAAAGATGACGTTGAACCCCTGATCCTCTGGCCCTCCCAAGTGCTGGAATAACGGGCATGCACCACTATTGGAATGTATTCAGTATCGGGGAGTGAACTCAGCTTTGTGCTCCTTAGGCAAGCAGGGTACCCACTGAGCAGCGTCCCCAGAACGGGCTGAGTTTGTTTGTTTGTTTGTTTGTTTGTTTGTTTGTTTTGAGACAGGGTTATTTTTGTAGCTCTGGCTGTCCTGGAACTTGGTCTACAGAGCAAGTTCAAAATCAGAGACCCCCGTCTCTGGCTCTAGATCGCTCGGATAGGAATTGTGCACCACCACATCCGGCTCTGCAGAACTGTGTGTGCTTGAGACACTCTGGTAGCCTAAGCTGATGTCAAAGTCACTGTGCAACCCAGCCCAGCCTCAAACTCAAGGCGGCTCTTCGCAGTTGTCCTGAGTTCTGTGTATGATCAGCACACGCCAATGTGCCCGAGTATTAACATTTCTGAAGTGTACGCATGGCTTGATAGGATTGAATGTATCCACATTGTTGTGTCACTCATTCCCAGGATGTTTTGAGTTTATAAAATTAAAGCTATACAGCCATCAAACCGCCTGTCTGACCCCCACTTCAGCCCCTGACAACCTTCTCCTCTCTGTTCCTAGCGATTTGTATTTTTTTCTTTCCTTCTTTCTTCTTTTCTTTCCTCTTTCTCCTCTTCTTCCCTTCCTCTTCCATCTTCTCCTCTTTTTGGTATCATGTAGCACAGGCTGGCCCTGAACTGCTATGTACCCTAGGATGACCTTGGACTCCTAATCCTCCTGCATCCACCTCCCGGGTGCTGGAAATGTAGCTTTGTACCATCACATTGGCGTATTTAAATGAGTTTTAATATTCTATGTAAGTATAACTATGTAAGAGCTATCTTTTGGTGACAGGTAACTTCACTTAGCATAATGTCCTAGAGGTCTATGCCATGGCATATCAGAACTTCTGTTCTTCTTATAGCAGAATAATACTCCATCCACGTTTGATTTTTCTGTTCATCTAGCAAGGGGAATTAGGGTTGCTTTTACTCTTGGCTGTTGTAACCAGTGCTGCTGTAGAAATGGCTGCTCATTTTCGCAGATTATTTTAAATTATTTTCATGTTTATCTTCATATGCCCAAAGCAATATAAACATTACCATTTTTAATTGACAGTTACTCCATGCCAGAGTCTGTGCCAGATGCGCCATACAGATAACTTTCACGTTTGCTTTTTTTATAGTACCCTATTTTACAATTAATGGATAGAGGCAAAGAGTGAGGTATTAGTCAGAATCGTGTATAAAGACTAGTAAGTCTTAAAGATAAGGTGCTGCCTGGGCCCTGTGCATACATTCTGACATCTAGAACCAGGAGCTTTTGTCTTAGATGTGTTGACTATCCAATAGCCTCTAGTTCTCACAGTGAATGCTCAGTAGGAAGCTGCAGCTAACACGAGAAGCTCCCTGTAAATAAGACCTTCCAGTCAGTTTGTTTTAGAAATGAGGTCTTGCTAAGCTGTCCATGCTGACCCCAACTTTCTGGGTTCAAATACTCCTCCTGCATCAGCTGCCCAGGTACTGGCACTATAGGCATGTATCCCCAGACGCAGCTAAGAGCTTCTCCTTTTGGCAGAATAGTGCAGTGTACATAAGCAAGCATGCCAAGGTCTGTAACAGCCTCCTCAGCTCCATGCTGGCAGAACAGCCAACACATCTGGATGGAATGCAGCCTGCAGTCCAGCCCCCATCCAAACACACTCTGTGACTTACCCTGTACTCTTACTTACCCAGTGGTTGCTGAAGTTCCTGGTAAGGATGGCAGGAGCAAAGGAACGGGCCGGATTCATCCCCGCACCAGTGTAATACATCTGCAAGAGACACACACAGTTGCAACTGAGACACCCCATCCGACCCTTCCAGCTTCTCTTCTTTATAGCCCCTGTGGCCAGCAAGAGCTGCTGTCTTGTCTCCAGCCAGCAGCAAATGGGGCAATACCAGCTTCACACATCTCCAGGGTAGAGAGTAACACTGATATTCCATCTAGGGACAGACTCATGGACCCAGAAGAACAGTTCTTACCCAGATGTGTAACTCTCCATCCCAAAGTCAAGAGGGATTAGATAGAGTAGTTATAGGAACGATATTCCTTTGTGCCAACAAAGGGGTACTGAAAAGGGGTATATAATACTTAAGCATGCCGGGCTGTGGTGGCACATGCCTTTAATCCCAGCACTTGGGAGGCAGAGGCAGGTGGATTTCTGAGTTCGAGGCCAGCCTGGTCTACAGAGTGAGTTCCAGGATAGCCAGGGCTACACAGAGAAACCCTGTCTCGAAAAACCAAAAAAACAAACAAAACAAAACAAAAAACCTTAAGCATAAAGGTGGGGGTGGGAAAGAAAGAACCCTTATAAGTTGGTAATACTTTGGGGTCCCTAGAATCCTTGAATAAGAAGTTTCCCACCTCTCTTGCTTACCCCAAAGAGGTGCCCCAGTGTGAGGGAGAAGCCCACAGCCAGGGCCACCGAGCCCATGCGGCCATTCCTCCTCTCGTCATATGTAGCAAAGATGCAGAGAACGAACTGGAGCGTCAGGAAGATCTCCACAGTGGTGGCCTGGCCCACGCTTACCCCAGCATGCAGCTGGCCAAAGGAAATAAAACCGGAGGCAACTGTTAGCACTGCTGTGCTATACCCACTTCAAGCAGTTCCGTTCCCAGGAGAGGATGGATGCATAGCCCCTCCTGAGTCAGTGTTTCTATCCTAACAGCGCTTCTTCATTGTAGAAATGGTTGCACTTACTCACATGGGAGGAGAAACTGAGACTTTATAAAGTAAAGCAAATCTAAAAACCTGGCCCAGCAGTGGTGGCAGACGCCTTAAATCCCAGAATTCGAGAGGCAGAGGCAGGCAGATCTCTGAGTTTGAAGTCAGTATGGTCTACAGAGCTTCCAGGACAGCTAGGGCTACACAGAGAAACCCTATCTTAAGGGGACAGAGGAGAAGAAAGAAAGAAAAGAAAGGAAGAAAGAAAGAGAGAAAGAAAGAAAACCTGAAGAGTGAGCTGGGTATGCAGCTCACTTGACATGACTTGTCTCCTAGCATGCACGAGGCCCTGGTTCCATTCCCAGCACTACATAAACTGGATATGTTTGGATGTACCTTGTAATGTTAGCACTTGGAGAGGGTAGAGGCAGGAGGACTCTTTGGGTACATAGGAAGGCCAGGACTATAGTTCCCCCACCCCCAGCAACAAAAGTTAGAAGGAAAAGGGGCTCAGAACTCAACTTTCTGGATTCTCCATGGAGGGCTCTATGCTTTCCTTTCCCCTCCAAAGCACTTACAGCTCACACACAGACACTCACATACACAAGCATATGTTCATACATGAGCAAGCATGTCAGGACACTGTGTTCCCCCGACCCTTGGCCAGCCCTTACCGTGTTGAGTGCTAGGTTTCCTCGGACAGCTGGTGGGGTGACGCTGTACAGCACGGCCGCTCCAGCCACGGCCCCCAGAAGCTGGGCTGCTATGTAGCAGAAAGCACGGAGCAAGGACATCTGGGAGCCCACAAGGAAGGCAAAAGTGACCGCAGGGTTGACGTGGGCTCCACTGATGTGACCCACAGTCTGCACCAGTGTAGCCAGGGCCAGGCCAAAGGCCAAAGCCACTTGCAGGACATGTAGGGGTCCGGGGGCCCAACGTAGCGAGGCTCCCAACCCAAAGAAGACATAGAAGAGGGTGGCAAAGAACTCAGCAAATATGGCCCTCCAAAAGGAGGCAGACCGAAGTTCCCACATGGCTGTGGGGGTGAACACAGTGGCAGGGTCCCTAATAACCCCCTAGACCTGCCTGGGTCGACAGTCCCCTTTATAGAGGACTCTTAATCCCTGGGAGGGGCAGGTTGAGGTAATTGGCTCTGCCTCTTAACCCCTTCACAGCCGTGGAGGTCTGAATCCAGCTTCTGATAAAGAGGCTGGATTCCCTTTCTCTACTCAGCAGGGGGAGGGGCGGAGATGAGACAAGGAGCCTGGAGCCAGAAGTATGGGGTCCATGGATGGAGAACTGGAACACTTTGTCTGTATCAAAGCTGAGGTTCATAGTACAGTCCTGACTGACACCTGGTTTAGAACATTCCTCAAATTTCTTGGAAGGTAGTCAGGTCGAGTTCACTTCCTCTGATATAGGCTAGGCTCACTCATGGGGGTCTCTGGCTCCTTTGAGTCTATCGGGGGTTAAGGGTGGGGGAGGGGGTAAGGAGTGGGGTACAGCAGGGGAATTGAATAACTGAAGAGAATTCTTTAGTTCCCTGGGATTAGGGGGCCTTCTCCCATTGGCTGATTTGGACTGGAATCTGTGGACCCTGCAGCTCTGGAACAGAATAGTTCTGCTGTGTCTGGCTTTCTCAGAGCCCTGGGTTCCCTACCCACTGCCCATGCCAGCACCTCCCTTTCCAAACCATCGGCCTGCCCTTTTAAACCAGAGAGAGAGAGAGAGAGAGAGAGAGAGAGAGAGAGAGAGAGAGAGAGAGAGA
>NW_021620409.1:356078-362594 GCF_004785775.1 Grammomys surdaster | reverse complement strand
AGAGAGAGAGAGAGAGAGAGAGAGAGAGAGAGAGAGAGAGAGAGAGACAAGGGAAGCATGATCTGAAAGTGGGGTTTGGTGTCCCAGGAGGAAAGGAAACGTGGTCCGTTTTTCCACTTTACCATCACGTTGTGCCTTTTCTTAATCCGTGTGTGGTAGCAGGAAGTGGTGAGTGAGAAGAAACATGTTCTCCAGGACAGCCGAGTGGATATGGGTCAAGGAGAATTGGGGAAAGAGGTTCAGCTCCGTTTGGCTTCAGAGAGGGACATGGGACCTAGGAGGGGGAGGCGGCTGTGTGAGTAGAGAAGGAAAAATGGGGTGCCAAGACAGACTCCCCTACCTGGCAAGTCCTACAGATCAGCAGAGCTTGTCATGTGAAGCCCTGGAGCAGACCCTGCAGGGATGGCTTAGCCTCTCCTCCAGTGAGGAATGAGAAGGAGCAGTTTAAGGGGTTGTATTTGTGTCCTGTAATGTGCAACTTGGAGTTGGATGGTGGAGATGTTACAGTGAGTGTGGAGGCCCCCTCTAACCCATAGAGCAGTGGGGGATGTTGCTAAGACCAGAGGCACTCAAAGGGACTGATTGAAGAGAAGCAGTAATATCCCTGGACCCTTTAACATCCCAGGAGCACCTCAAGACTCCTAACTTCAGGTCCTGTAACCTTCATAGCATCTCACCCAGTGGATGCACCCAGATCCCAGTCACCTCTGTCAACCCCAGAAAATGCAGGGTTTGTGCTGCCCACAGAAAACAGCCTCAGACTGGAGCAAGGTTAGCACATCATAGATAAGAGACCCTCGGAGCTTATGCTGGGGCAGGTGTGGGTGAGGATACAAAGTGACAGAAGTGTTTCAGCTGGAACATAAGTTAAGACAGACCCTTTGATATATAGTACAGCACCACCTGCAATATTGTAGCCAGGCAGTGATGGCACATGCCTTTAATCCCAGCACTTGGTAGGCAGAGGCAGATTTCTAAGTTTGAGGCCAGCCTGCTGGTCTACAGAGTGAGTTCCAGTTCCAGGACAGCCAGGGCTATACAGAGAAATCCTGTCTCAAAAAACCAAAACAAAAAAAAAAAAGAAAAAAAAAAGAACAAATACATATTTTCTGACCCAAGAATTGCACTTTCTTTTCAAAAGCACTTCCTTTCAAAAAAATAAATATTCAAGAGAAATTCCTCTGTAGAGGAATGTTTAGAGCAGCTGTTCACAGTGGCAAAAAACTAAAAGGAACGCAGACTTTCATCAAGAGAAAAGGGAAATGACAGGCAGTGGTATAGTCAATAAGACAGGAATATTACTCGACAGTCAACATGTGTCAATGACACTGAATAATGAGGGATGGAACTCTGGAGGTTTAGGTGGGAGGACCTCACCCCAAACATCTGTGCCAGGCTCACCCGACCCACCCACTCTCTGAGCCAGGGTTAGTCCCATAGAGTGAGAGTCTCCTGCCTGGTGGAAAGCTTCCACTGGGATATGGGGCATGGAGGATCACCTCTACCAAGATTAGAATGACAGTGCCCAAGCCCTAAGCAGCAAGCTCATGGCCAACCTAGACTGTGTAAAAAGTACCAGGCTGCCCAGGGCTAATAGGAAGATTGTCTCAAAACAGGTGAAACAAAAAGCAAAACCAAACAGAACTCCAGGGGCTGGAGAGAGGGCTCAGAAGGCAAGAGCATGTATTGTCTTGCAGAGGCTGGGGGTCAATCCTAGCACCCAGATGATGGCTCACGAGCATCCATACCTCCAGTTCCAAGAGATCTAATGTCCTCTGTGATGTCCTCCACAGGCACCAGGCACACATGCAGTGCACATACATGCCCACAGGCAAAATGTTCATACATATAAAACTAAAAGGAAAAACATATATGTTGTGACAATCTTTTTAATAAATGTAAAAAGGGGAGGGCTAACTGGATGAGGGTGTAGTTTGGGTGGTACAGGGTTTACCTATCCTGTAGGAGACCTGGGTTCAACCAGAGTAAAATTAAAAACACGTCTTTCAGAATACATCCAGATGAAATAAAGCTACACAAAGAGGAGATCATGGCACTGCCTTGTGGCTGTAATGCTGGCAGGTAGAGGCAGGAAGATTTTGAATTCAGAGTCCTGAAGATACATAGTGAGACCTCGCTTCAAAAAAATAAATAAGTATTTGCTAGAGAGATGTCCCAGCAGTTAAAATGAGCATCTGGTGCTCTTGCAGAGGACCTAGGTTTGTCTCCCAGCACCCACATGGTGGCTCACAGCCATTTATAACTCTAGTACTAGGAAATCTAACACACTCTTGTGACCTCTGTGTGCACCATGTGCACATGTGGTGCATATACATACATGCATACATACATATGTATATACATACAGCCAAATATTCACATGCATAAATTAAAAATAAATCTTTTTGACATAGGCCAATGAGAGAGGACATGAACAAAGGTGTTCTGTGTCCCCAGACTGACAAATAGCCGCCACGGCAATAGTAATCCTTGCATTCTTACTTTGTAGGTGACAAACTCCCTAGCCAGAAAAAATCCAGGATAAATGACAGCCATATCTGATTCTTCACCACCAGAAACCTGATGCTTGACATTCAGAAAGAAAAGCTAAACTCCTATTAAAATCAAGTTAATATAAACTCTTCAGGGCTCAATATCTTCTGCATCAAAAAGTTATTTTTAAAAAAATAACAAATGTGTAGGTTAAAAGATAAAGTGTCTCACACAGAGCAAAACACTGAATACACAGAAGCCAATCATTAAGGGTTCTATTAACATCAACAATACTTCCTCACAACCTGGTACCCCATTTATAAGAGGGATAGAAAGGAGCTAAACCATCATCAGATTTCCTTTTTTTGTTTTTTGTTTTGTTTTGTTTTTCGAGACAGGGTTTCTCTGTATAGCCCTGGGTGTCCTGGAACTCACTCTGTAGACCAGCCTGGCCTCAAACTCAGAAATCTGCCTGCCTCTGCCTCCCAAGTGCTGGGATTAAAGGCGTGTGTCACCACCGACCGGCTCAGATTTCCTTTTCTGCAGCAAAAAATTACCCCTTCGTTCCTTGTCAGATGTCAGCAATTGGCCAGATCTGATGGCTCACATCTGTAATCCCAACACTCTTGAGGCTGAGGCAGGAGGATTGTCATTTGAGGCCAACCTAGGCTACAAATGCATCTGAAACCTGCCTGGACTATAAAGAAAACCTTGTCTCAAAAAGCAAACAGACAAAAATCGTTAATAACCCCATGGATAACTGAACCCCAGTCCCTCATCAGGCCCCTCATTTACTTAAATGCCAGTATCTTTAAACACAAGCAGAGGGGCCAATGATATGGCTCAGTGAGTTAAGGTGCTTGCCACCAAGCTCGAAGATCTGAGTTTGAGTCCTCAGACCCACACAGGGAAAGGAGTGAACGATTGTCTCGGGTTGTCCGCTGACCTCCATACACATGCCCAAGCAGATACACAGTAAGTAATAAATAAATTTAATTAAACAAAACCCCAACTGGAGATAAGTTCATAAAAGTGGCTTAAATCTTACATATATTTACATAATTAGCATGTTAATTTCTATTAGTTTGCTTATTTATTTTTGGGACAAGACCCCACTGTACAGACCAGGCTGGCCTTGAATTAACAATCCTACCAAAGGCTCTGAGTATCTAGAACTTTAGGTGCATGCCACCACACCCAGCCTTAGCCTAGACTTTAAAAAAAAAAAAAAAAGAAAGAAAGCAAGTTGTGTTTCCTTTCAGAAGTGAGTCTGGCCTCGCTCAAGTCCTTGGTAAGGGCAAGAAATCCCACTGCTGCTTACTGATGCGGCCATCAGGGAAACTCCACCAGGCTCATCTGCTCCCCGGTCACAGTCATGGCTGGAAGCCACATGGAGATTGTGAATGCCAGTTGGAACATGAAGAAAACCACGCTCAGATCCTGATCTCCATGGCCATTCCTGCTCACCTATGAGACCAGGGGTGGGAGGACACAATATTCCTCTCTCACTGCCTGAATTCCACCCTCTGTGTAGGCAACAGCTGGAATAAAAACTCTGTTCTCCAGTGGCCAGTGTCTTAAACGACCTGATTCCCAGAGTGGTGCCGTGGGGAGGTGGTGGGGCTCAGAGGAAACTGTCCTTGTCCTTGTATGAGGTCTTCAGGTCAAGGAGGAGTGCCCTCAAAGTGGGGGATTCCCAGCACTGGTTTCTTCTTCCTCTTCCCCTCTTGCTGTGATTCCTGGCTCACAATGAAAGCCAACTCTGCCATATATTTTCACCTGTATGTGTGCTGCACTTGCCAGAGGCCCAAGGCCATGGAAACGCTCAGGTTTGACTGGAACCTTTAGAAACATGGACTGAGGGCTGGAGAGATAGCTCAGCAGTTAAGAGCACTGACTGCTCTTCCAGAGGTCCTGAGTTCAATTCCCAGCAATCACATGGTGGCTCACAACCATCTGTAATGGGATCTGATTTTTTCTTATGGTGTGTCTGAAGACAGCTACAATGTACTCACATACATACAATAAATAAATATTTTTTTTAATAAATATTTTTTTTTAAAAAAAGAAACATACACTGAAGTAAAAACTTTCCTCTTCATAAGTTAATTGTCTGGAGGTTTTCTCTTATAATGACAAGCAGCTGACTAATACAACCCACCTAAGGAGATTTAAGTTAGTCTGGAATTCCACTAGCAGCCTTCAGATGAAGATATAGAACTCTCAGCTCTGCCTGCACCATGCCTGCCTGGATGCTGCCATGTTCCTGCCTTGATGATAATGAACTGAACGTCTGATCCTGTAAGCCAGCCCCAACTAAATGTTGTCCTTATAAGAGTTGTCTTGGTCATGTTGTCTGTTCACAGCAATAAAACCCTAAGACAGAAGCAAGTCACCTCAAATCCTGAGCTGTTGAGTCTAAGACAGTGGACATACCTGCTTCAGAGTGAAGGTGACTTTTGGAGAAACTGGCCGAGTCATCTCTCTCTCTCTCTCTCTCTCTCTCTCTCTCCCTCTCTCTCTCTCTCTCTCTCTCTCTCTCACTTATCCTTAGAGCCCTCTCAGACAACTAGCTCAGTACCCGCTCCATGTCATCGTCCTATTCAGGGCAGGACAGGTGCATCCCTGGGTGAGCAACTCACTGCAGGTGTAAAGGAACTAGGCCAGGATGGCTCCTCTGCTCTGACTCAGAACACAAGGATCCCCTGGACAGGGTCAAGTGATGCCCACAGAGCTACTGCAGAGCCAGAGCTAGACTTGTCTGTGCCTGACAGACCTCACCAAACATCCAGGCCAGGGATACCGGCAGCCCTCAAACCCAGGGCCGGTTACACAGGACGAGAGACTGTGCTCAGCATGGAGCAGCCACGGGCTTCACGGACCGTTTCTACCAAGATCCTCTGGGCCTTCAAGATGACTCAGTGTTTGGAGACGGATGCTCCCACGCCTGCTGACCTGGGTTTGATCCCTGCAGCTCATCTGGTGGAGGAAAAGAACTGACTCCAGCAAGTTGTCCTCTGATCTCCACACGAGTGCCTCCCTCATTATTTATTTTAAGTAACATATTAAAAAATGAAAACCAAACCAAACAAATAAAAATGCCCATCATCTCTGCAGGTCACCACACAAGGAATAGAGCCAGACCAGGCTTGCTGTCCTGGCTGCCAGTATCAGCCTTTCTCTTCTCCCTCCCCCTCCTCTTCTTCTTCCACCCCTCCTCCTCTCCCTCCTCCTTTCTCACTCTCTTTTCCCTTATAAACCTCAACAGGTGGAGGGAGAGTGCTGGGCATATAGCTCTTTGGAGAGCACACTTGCAGAGTGTGCAGAAGCTCCAGGTTTGGGCCTTAACACCATAAACAGAATAGAGCTAGTAACCAGACTTTTGCATCTATCTATCTATCTATCTATCTATCTATCTATCTATCTATCTATCTATCTTCTATCTATCATCTATCTATCATCTATCTATCTATGAATGAGACAGGGTCTCCTTATGTAGCCCTGGCTGTCTTGACCTGGAACTCACTGTGTAGTTCAGGCAAGCCTTAAACTCACAGAGGTCCTCTTGTCTCTGCCTTCACCTCAAATGCTGGGATGAAAGGCATGAGATGCCATTTTTGGAAAACTGAACAGACCTGTTTGTTTATTTGTTTGTTTGTCTGTTGATTTTGGCAGTGCTGGAGATTGAACTTAGACCCTGTGTAAACCAAATAAGTGCGCTACCATTGAACACCTCCTGTTCTGTAGTCTTTTAAAAAATATTTTAAATCGTGTGTGTGTGTGTGTGTATACATTTGCATGAGTGGATATGTATGTTTACCAGTGAGTGTGTGTGTATGTTTATGTATGAGTGTATTTGATGTCTACATATGAGTACATGTGTATGTTTACATATGAGTGCATGAGTATGTTTACATATATGAGTGCATGTGTATGTATACATATATGAGTCCATGTGTGCACATGCCGTGGCGCCCTCTCTCTCTCTCTCTCTCTCTCTCTCTCTCTCTCTCTCTCTCTCTC
>NW_021620409.1:312906-356068 GCF_004785775.1 Grammomys surdaster | reverse complement strand
CTCTCTCTCTCTCTCTCTCTCTCTCTCTCTCTCTCTCTCTCTCTCTCTCTTTCGATGAGGTTTCTCTGTATCGCTCTGGCTATCCTGGAACTACCACTGTAGACCAGGCTGGTCTCAAACTTACAGACACTGCCTCTGCCTCTGAATGCTGGGATCAAAGGTGTGTGTCACCACCACCCGGCCTAGTGTGTCTTGTTCTTCATAGCCCACCTTGTTTGAGGAAAATTCTTCCTGGTTTACCATTGCGAAAGCCTGACTTCTTCGTGGCTCACAAGTTTCCAGGGATATGTCTGTCTGTGCCTGTCCTCCCCTTACAGGAGTGCTGGGGTTACAGAGCCACTGGGCCCAGCTGTCACATGGGTTCTGGGGACTCAAACTCAGGCTCTCCAACTGCACAGCAAAGTTTACTACTGAGCCATCTCACCAGCTCTGGAGCTAGCTAGCTCTTTGGAAAGTTTGAAAAATATAGATTGTACCCTCTTTTCTCCGGGACTTCACCAATTAGTTTTCTTTTCTTTTTTCTTTCCTTTTTTTTTCTCCCTATAGTTCATGCCTCTTACAACTTGATATGCAACTACTACACCCAGCTTATGTGGTCCTGGGGCTTGGACCAAGGTCTTCATGTATGTTGATAAGCATTCTGCCAACCAAGCTACATATCAAGGCCTTCAAGTGTTCCTTTTCAATAGAAACTATAGGAGGAAAAAAAGGATTTGTAAGATAATAAAATTAGATAGTTTCAAAACTAATTATGCCCTTATATTTTACTTATTACTATTTTTACTGTGTGTATGTGTGTGCGTGCACACAAACACGTATGTACACATATACTTTTGTGTTTGTGGAGGTCAGAGAACAACTTTGTAGAGTTGTTTTTCTTCTTCCATCTTTATTTGGATTCCATGGATTAAACTCAGTTGTCAGGCTTGCGTGGCTGGGTGGCAAGTCTCCTCACCACTGAGCCATGTCTTCAGCTCTGTTTCTTATTTATTTATTTTTTGAGACAGGATTTTTTGAGCCCAAACTAACCTAACAATTCTTAAACCAGTTCCCTCTCCTCCTAGCTATACACACCACTCTACTTAGTCTTATACGTTTTCATTTGTTTTTATAATTTTTAATTGTGTAGGTGTGTGTGTGTGTGTGTGTGTGTGCATGTGCAAGCGAGTGCAAGTGAGTGTAGTTATTCTGGGAAGCCGGAGGGCTCATATCTCCTAGAGCTGGGGTCCCTGGCAGTTGTGGGGTGCTGGGAACTGAACTCAGGCCCTCTAGAAGAGAGCAAATGTTCCTAACCACTGAGCCATATCTCCAGTCACTTTGAAACAAAGTCTTTTTATGTAAATCAGACTTACCTCAAGCTAGCTATGTACCTGAAGCTGGCCTCGAACTCACGATCCTCCTGCCTCTGCTTCCCAAGGGAATACACTAGCGTGCCTGGCTTTTATCATGACTGTCAGGTTCTCTCTATGTAAACCCTAGGTGTCCTGAAACCCTCTGTATACACCAGGCTGGCCTTGAACTCACTGAGATCCATCTGTGTCTGCTTTTAGAGGCTGGGTTAAAGGTATGCACCACTATGCTTGACTTTTACTAGAAGATTATGCTTTGTGATGGTAAGTGTCTTGTAGTCAGATCTGTCTCTACATTCACCTAAGTTATCTTTGGTGAATAATCACTGACCTTTCTTTTTTTTTTCTCCAAGATTTATTTATTTATCATATATGAGTACACTGTAGCTGTCTTCAGACACACCAGAAGAGGGCATCAGATCTCATTACAGATGGTCGTGAGCCACCATGTGGTTGCTGGGATTTGAACTCAGAACCTCTGGAAGTGCAGTCAGTGCTCTTAACCACTGAGCCATCTCTGCAGTCCATCACTGACCTTTCAAAAGATGAATACTCCTCGGTTGGTCATCACACATCTATTCCTCTGTTCAAGAATGAAAGCTCATTTCTCAATCTCACAGACCATTACGGAAGCACTGTTTATACTGATAGGGGAAGGGTAGCTATTCACTGCTCAAGGACTCTTCGGGAAAAGCTATTTGTCTTCATTCCTTCATAGTGGGGTCTGTGAGGTTGCCATAGCTACCCATGAGGTGGTCCATGATGTACCAGCCTCCTGTATACTCTCTAGTCAGCCGTTGTCTATAGTAAATGTAACCAAGTCTTGTGGGAGATGGTAAGGAGTGTGGAGATCCAATGTGATATGCCTAAACAATGATAAGACAATGTTTGATTTATCCCAGGCTGACATCAAACTTACCTTGCGTCTGAGGGCAATTTTAAAGTGAGATCCTCTTTTTTTTCCACCTCCTGAGTGTTGGGATTTAGGAGTATATTTCCTTCCATATGCAGTATGCTGTACTGTCGATTGAACACAGAGCTTGGTGCATGGCAGGCAAGCCGTCTACTAACCCAGCAACATCTCCAACCTACTATGTATATGTTAAGTTAGCTATCTTAAATCAAAGCATAAATTAACTGATTTGTGAATTCACCATACATTGACACAGTTCGTGTTATCACGAGTTAAACATCCTCTCCGGTGATTTCAGTATTCAGAGTAGAGACGCGGTCCTTGGGGACAGGTGACCATCCATTTCTGTTCCCGTCACGTAGACTCTCTATCCCCGCTCCACATTCAGAACGCCACGTCAGCACGTAACACAGCTCCATTGTGTGGACGGTTCCAGTAGGACAAAGGCCCCAGCACAACACAAGCCCCTTTGGCTAGCTCCTGAGGCCAACCCCCTTCTCTCGCTTTCTCTGGTTACGCTTTGCTGACTGCTGACTCCTGGCATAGTCTAGAACAATCACCAAGCTCCCGGTTCATCATCCCTCTCCCTTCCATAGTAAAAGGCTCCAGTTAGCACTTGGGCCAGACCAGGACCCTATGTATTTTGAAGTCCAACATGTAACTCAAGATACAGAGTAATGAAGACATCAGTCCGTCTTGTTCCTGCCCCGCCTGTCACCTTTCCAGTGACCAGGCACACCTATGCTCCCTGCAGGTCAGAGCGGTACTTCATTTGTGCCACTTCACATACGTGTTGCCACCCTCTAGGGCTGCACCTTTGTGGGTTTTCATATCTAATCTCTTTGGATGCCCTCATCTAAAAGCATCTCTCTCTTTGAATTTTATATATATATATGTAGACTCTGGTCTACAGAGTGAGTTCCAGGACAGCCCCGGCTACACAGAGAAACCCTGTCTGGAAAAATAAAAAATACAATACAGTAAAATAAAATGAGCCAGATGGTGGTGGGGTACACTGTAAATTTCAGCACCTGGGAGGCAGAAGGATCTCTGTGAGTTTGAGGACAGCCTAAGAATGAGCTAAAGAGAAACTCTGTCTTGAAACTAACAAAATAATAATAATAATAATAAGAAGAAGAAGAAGAAGAAGAAGAAGAAGAAGAAGAGGAAGCAGCCTGGCAGTGGTGGCGCACACCTTTAATCCCAGCACTTGGGAGGCAGAGGCAGGCGGATTTCTGAGTTCGAGGCCAGCCTGGTCTACAGAGTGAGTTCCAGGACAGCCAGGGCTACACAGAGAAACCTTGTCTCAAAAAAAACAATAAATAAATAAATAAATAAATAAATAATAAAATGAAATGGAAAAAAAAAAGGAGGGGTGTGCTGATTGGTAGGCAATGCTTCCCCAGAAGACCTGAGTGATTAAATGGAAATCCCATGAGTTACTGTGCAGTCAGTGCCCGGAGGCTCCAAAACAACCCAGGCTACTGCCATTGCTTTCTGTTGCTGGCCTGTACCAGCTGGCAAGACTCTGTTGCTGAACATTTCCATTGAAGGACATAAAGAATTCTAGGTAGAGCTGACCTGAAAACTCCCTCCCCACTGGCTAGACATCATAGTGCCAGAGATGCTATGCAAGAGACAAGCCATGAATGATGCTCTCTGTTGGCAAACTCTGCATGCTACAATACAGACCTCCCAGGCACGGTGTGCCCATAAGTACAATAGTGGCATGAATGTCATGAGACTGTGAACTACTTTTGAATTAGATTTGAGGCCTGCTTCACAGGAGAAAAGCCATGCCTGGTATTGTAAACCAGGTCAAACTCTCCATGGGTGGAGACATAAAAGACCTCAGGAGGAAAATACTACTGACGTCTTGCAAAAAAAAAAAAAAAGACATATTGTCAAGCCGCAATTACACTGATATTGCCACCTTCAGCCTTGCCAGGTTCAGTACCCCACCACTAAGGAACATCATGGAAGAGGAGGCAGAAACCGTGTAAGAGCTGGAGAGATGGTTCAGCAGTTAGGAGTACTGGCTGCTCTTCCAGAGGTTCTGAGTTCAATTCCCAGCAGGACCATTCCAAAATGGGATTTGATTCCCTCTTCTGGTGTGTATGAAAACAACACACACACACACACACACACACACACACACACACACACACACGAGCTGGAGTCCAGAAGGAGTGTTACACCATCTTCTGGACATGACATAGCCTTGCCGCCAATGAACTCGTTGCAGCTATGATTACCCACACAAGGTCACAGTTAGCATTTCAACAGGCAGCAGCAATTAGACTCAGTGGGTTATAAAAGAAGGGGAGGAGGAGGATGACTAAATGAGAGAGGAAGGCAGATGTATTGAGAGAGTTGTTGGGAGGAACAGGAGAGGAAATTTTGAAGTACCTATGACCAAGCTAACAACATTATCTACATATATGAAATTATCAAAGAATAAATACAATTCTATCCATACACATACGGAACATTTTCCACATGGTTGTCCCATAGATATCTCAAATGCAGCTTCTCTAAACTTAATTACTTCCCTCCAATCTCAACATGCTTCTTCCATGTCCTCTACCAAGTAAGAAACTTATGGATCGCCGGGCGGTGGTGGCGCACGCCTTTAATCCCAGCACTTGGGAGGCAGAGGCAGGCGGATTTCTGAGTTCGAGAGTTCGAGGCTAGCCTGGTCTACAGAGTGAGTTCCAGGACAGCCAGGGCTACTCAGAGAAACCCTGTCTCGAAAAACCAAAAAAAAAAAAAAAAAAAAAAAAAAAGAAACTTACGGATCATCTTCCTCCCTGCCCCATCTCGTCAGCCCTCTGCCTCTTACACAGCTGGGTCTTACCACACCTTCTCTCAGACCCTGCTTCTCTGCTTGTCCTCTGCCTCCCTTCAATTCATGCTTCCAACTTTGCCTTTGCATGAGAATCTAATTCGTCAACCCCACGTTGCCCTAAACAGCTCCTGGATATCTGAAAGACTGGTGTAGATGTCCTCGTAGTGTACGTGATTGTTTAAGATTAATTCTCTTCTCAACTTTTCAAGCGTGTTCTGCCCATGTAACCTCCTGCAATGCTATGTTCCTTATGGTGAAACTCTCCATTCTGTTTATAACCTAGAGCCTGAGTTTAAGTTCCCGCCCTACCTCAAATGTCTTCCCTTCTTTTGATTGCCAAGCCAAATTCTATCATTTGCCCACTAGGACACATGGAAATATTAAGTATTAATTGTTTATTAGCAATAAGGCAGGTGGGCTGGAAAGGTGGCGCAGTGCTTGTTACTGAACCTGAGTTCAGTTCCCAGGACTCACAACCACCTATAACTGCAGCTCAGGGGATCTAATGCTCTCCTCTGCTTCCAAGGACACCTGCACTTATGTACATATTACCCCCAACACACACACACACACACAAAACTAAAAATAAAATAAATCTTTTTAAAAAGGCACATAAATCATCTAAGTTATGAAGGTAATTATGAAGGTATTTATTTGACGGTAGAAGTAAAATAATGTAAGAAATGACAGATGAATCTATTCTCTGAACAAATATAAAATGATGGAGGAATATCCATTGCTGATACATACCTATACTCCCTGCTACTCAGGAGGCGCTTCTAGAAAGATCCACAGTTCAAATGCTGCCCTGGACTACAGTCTGTGTGAACTCCAAGGCCAACTTGGGACAACGTGGTGAGACCTTGTCTACAAATTAAAACAAACAAACTACCATACCTAAAAAGGGCCAGGAATATACCTCAGTGGTCATGAGAAAACGAGGGCGGGGAGGGCAGGGAGTAAGGAGGCGTTAGTCTATGGGTGCTTCAGCTCCCGAGCCAAGATGGACCGGATGTCCGAGAGAGACCCAGCTCTGAAACCGTTCTCTCTTCATTATCAAACCCGAAGCATTAGCAGAACAGGGCAGAACCTCTCCAGGGGAAATTCCCTCAACATTTTTGCTCCTTCGTTTGAAAGTCAACAGAAGAGAACGATGGGATGCAACCGAGGCAGGTGGGAGCTGCTCCAGGACCGCGGTAACCCAGCAAGAGCTCGCCCAGAACAAAAAGCAGAGCGACTCTGTTAAGGGAAAGCGCCGAGATGATGGGTTCCCTCTGGCGCCCGTAGGCGGAGGGACTCGGAGTCGTGCAGCAGAACAGAAAAAGGCAAAGGAGAAGGGCTTCGTGACCAACCCTCTTGCTCTTTGCCTACGTGCCAGAGCCAGTCCCACCGTGCTACACCGCCTTCTCTTCGTGCTTCCTTTCTCTCGGATATCCTCTCTTCCCCTGGGCCACTCCTGGAAGGTGAGGTTATTCTTCCCAGTTTTGAGATGTGGGGCACATCTCCAAGTATTAAAAGTAGTTTTGTATTTAGAAGGGGAAAAAAAAAGTTAACAACCTGCATATCTCCAGTTATGTGGCTGAAAAGGCTGGGCCTGACTGAACCCTGGTGGAGAGAGTAGGTCACTGCAGCCAATCCCCCCCACCCCCCTTCAAACTCATTTATATATTAAAAAAAATAATGAACACGAGCCATGTTGCTAATCCCAACACTCTGCAGGCAGAGGCAGGCCGATCCTTGTGAATAGTAAGACCCTGCCTCAAACAAGAATAATAAACCGAGCACAACCTGGCAGTTGGGAAATCGAGGATCAGGAGTTTAAGGCCTGCAAAGGTTACATAGTTACTCTCTCTCAAAAGACACGAAAACATGTAAGCATGTACCTAGATACATTCTGTCTAAAGAGAATGCTGAGGCTCTGGGAAACAGATTTACGTGTTTTGTTTTTTGTTTGTGGTTTTGTTTTTGTTTTGTTTTGTTTGTCTTTTTAAAAATCTGTGGTGCTCTGGCTGTCCTGGAACTTGGTATGTAGACCAGGCTGGTCTCGAACTCATAGAAACCTGCCTGCCTCTGCCTCCCGAGAGTTACAATTAAAGGGTTAAAGTACTTTTAAAAAATATATACATTTTTTATTCCGCCAGGCTTGATGTCCCACGGCTTTATTTAATGTCAGCACTTGGAAGGCAGAGGCAGGCAGGTTTTTATGAGATGGAGGCCAGGCAGGTCTACATAATGAGTTCCAGGCCAACCCAAGCTACAGGAGACCCCAAAACCAAACAAACCAGAGACTCTGTTTACACAGACTCTCTGGGGGTTCCTATTTAACCCAGATATAATCAATAAGTCTCTCCATTGATCTAGCCCACCAGACTAGAAATCACCGAGACAGATTTCTCACGACAGGCGCGTCACGTACCACGTGGTGCGGGCGCAGACCAACCATTGGTCGGTTTCCCCTCGAGGGGCGTGCCCCGTGCATCTGTGGCACAAGATGGCGCTGCCCTTTGCACGCTGTTGGAACTTGTACCGCTGGGGAACCAAGCGATGGGGGGTCCCCACCCAGGAGTCCCGGAGAGGTAAGGCTTATTTCTTTTTACTCTCTCACTCCAAAGTAGCTAACGTGTCATTCCCAGAGCGGGATCAGAGAACTCCACTCCTCATGTCTCCTCTCTGCCTTGGTCTAGCAAGATTCCAAACCTAGGGCACCGGTTTCTGGCTTCCCCAGTCAGTGACTTGTGGCTCCCGGGGCTGCTATAGTAAAGCGGCACCTCTTCTCTTCCCATGTTAACCCTTGACTTTTCCTTGCACTCCTGTCATCGCCTGGACTGCCTCAGATCAAACCCAGCCCTAGGATTACCAGTTATTTGTTTTTGTTTGTTTTTTGCTCCTGCCCTTAGGCATCAGTTTCAAACTTGAAGAAAAAACGGCCCACAGCAGCCTGGCACTCTTCAGAGGTGACACGGGTGTCAAATATGGCTTGGTGGGACTGGAACCCACCAAGGTGGCCCTGAATTTGGAGCGCTTCCGGGAGTGGGCAGTGGTGCTCGCAGACACCCCAGTCATCAGTGGCAGACACTACTGGGAGGTAACAGTGAAGCGCTCCCAGCAGTTCCGGATAGGAGTGGCAGATGTGGACATGTCCCGGGACAGCTGCGTCGGTGCTGATGACCGTTCCTGGGTGTTCTCCTATGCCCAGCGCAAGTGGCACAGCATGCTGGCCAACGAAAAAGCCCCAATTAAGGGTATTGGGCAACCAGAGAAGGTGGGGCTGCTGCTGGACTATGAGGGCAAGAAGCTGAGCCTGGTGGATGTGAGTCGGATCTCTGTGGTCCACACACTACAGACAGATTTCCGGGGTCCAGTGGCGCCTGCTTTTGCTCTTTGGGATGGAGAACTGCTAACCCACTCAGGACTTGAAGTGCCCAAGGGTCTCTAATGTGGCCAAGACCCTGAATCATGCTCATGGTCAGCTTTCTGTTCTTAGTGTCCAAAGCTATTTTACTTTGTCTCAAGCAACTGGTAGCTCTCCGAACTCCGTTGGGATCCTTTGTGCAATATTGTAGCCATCTTCCTCTGGTCCCTACTCTCTAAGAGCTAGGTATACAGCCAAACTTTGTCAGTTTCCTAGATCATCAGGGGAATTTCCTCCTCAGACCACTTCCTTGGGTCTTTCCTTCTACTTGTGCCCAGACATCTTAGACTATTCAGTCCTGGGGTCCTCTCAGCTGCTACGTCTCTTTCCCTTATCCACATGTAACTTGTTTTGGGGGTTCATCAGATTCTCTAGAGTAAATGTTCTCTACCTCTGGCTGGAGGAGTGGCAGCCACAGACTTGGCCTTTTCTCTGATGCACCTCAGATTCTTGGGTTCTGGCTCCCTCAGTAGTACCTCAGCACTAGAGATGTCAGTCCAACCCAGATGCAGCTATATCTCCACTCTGAGTCCATCTGTCTTCTGGACACCTGATACCTAGGCAGTTTGCCATAACCATTGTGCCAGTTATGTGACAAAAAGATACTAGGGAGACATGTAGGGGTATATAGTGCCAGAAATGTTACCCTTGATAAGTTCCTTCTGCGTATCTGCCACAGTTTAAAGCTCCAGAGAAAAGACTGCAGTTTCTACATAATCCATTTTGGAGCCTGTTCAGACCCATAACTCCCATCTCCCTTGGCCACAGAGTGTACTTAATAAAAGCAGTATTTTGGTTTGAGGAAAACCTAGTGGAACAGTTGAATATGTATGCAAAATATACAGTTTGGACTTGTCTGACCCTGTCTTATTCTATTTGCCATAATGGTGATAACTGATGATGTCCTTAGGGGAGAAAGAGAATGACTAGATTTGGCAAAAATAAATAAATAAATAAAATAAAATTATAATTCATGTAATTAAAGTTTATTTGAACACAAAATACTTTGTCTATAAAATTGCTGTCAGCAGTAGCAGCATGTCCTGGCTAAGACGGACAGATCTCTGCAGAATGCTAAAGCCAGGTGATTTGGCTCTCACCCGTTTCTCTTACTCTGCGGCAGATAAATATGCATGTAGCTAGCGGTTCTCCATGGGAAGTTGCTTGTTAGCATGATGATTTCTTCAGAGAGGAAAAGGGGACCTGGGTAAAGACCCGGGCTACTTTCCAATGGAAGAAGCCATTTAAGCTGTACCTTGATGTCTCTGTGGCTAGCTCTGCTCAGGTGTCCACTGAGGCTTTTCTCTGTGCTGTTCACCGAGGGAATGGGGCGTTTTGATTCTCATAGAAAACACTGGCCTGTGTCACCCAACGGCCGTGTTGAACCCCATGGAAGCAGCTTGCCACGGTATTTTTGGTGGCTGTGGGTTAAATGTGTGGCCGGCTCATGCTTCCCCTGGAGCAGGGACTGTGCTCACACCATGCTCTCTAGGTTCTCTTTGGACAGGGTCTCAGCCGCCGCCTCGGCCTGAGTCTCAGACAGCACGTAGGAGTCGTGGTAATCTTGAAGAAGTTTGACCACCTCCAGGTGATTGAACTGCACAGCATCATCCAGGGGAATGTTGCCCCACCTGTGAGACAAAGAGGACGGGGGAGAGCCATTGCTGCATGCGTGCCCACGGTAGCTGGAGGACCGACCTCCCTCCCTTCAGAACCGATCCCACTCACCTGTCCTTGACAAAAGGATTCACTTTGCAAGCCTCGATCAGAAATTTGACAACTTCAATGTGACCTAGGAACACGGATAGGAGGGAAGTGAGAACGTGCGGGTAGGTTCTGAACCATTTGGTATAGACCCTTGGTAGCTGGAGTCTGTACCAAGAGGATAGGGAGAAAAGTCCTCTTGCCAGCACCTAGTTACAGTTTCCCTGTCAGCTGAAGGGCCTTGTAGACAAAACTGGCCATTGCCCTTTATGGGCATACTGATAGGGGTGCACCTGGTAGAAGAGAAAGGACCCTCCACTCTGTTTTTCCTCTTTAACCCTTTAAATACCTTCAGCTGAGCTGGGAAGTGCTGGCATACGCCTTCAATCCCAGCACTTGAGGAGGCAGAGTTTGAGGCTAGTCTGGTCTACAGAGTGGGTTCCAGGACAGCCAGGGCCACACACAGAAACCCTGTCTTGAAATACAAACAAAAACCAAAAAGATACCTTCAGCTGCAGCAACATGTAGGGCCGTGCGGGAGTCATAGTCCTTCTGCTCCATATCCATGGCCGACAAAGCAAACCTGAGGGTAGTGGGAAGTTGTGTGGGTTACCCACGGTAGTCTAGAATCACTAGATAGCACTGTGAGGTGGGGCCAGACTGGGTGGATTCCAGTTGGTAATCCACTTGAGCCCAAGTCCCCACCTCCAAGGACTCTGCTTGTCAAACCCAAGCCAATCACAGTGCCTGCTGGGAGTTGATGAATTTTTAACTCACAGCAGGCGCTTTGATTGTAAAACAACAAATCCTCAGGCTGGAGAGATGGCTCAGCCTGCCCAGCAAGCATGAGGACCCGAGTTTGATCCACAGATCCCACATTGAAAATAAAAATAGTAGCACTGGCTTTTAATCCCAGATTGGTGGGGGTTGGGGTGGGGACAGGTAAGTCCCCGAGGCTTGATAGGTTGTGACACCTGAAATTGTCCTCTGGCCACCACATGCACACATACAAATGTGCAACTGTGCAGAGGCATGTGTATACACTCATGAACATGTACACACTATGTCTATTCTAACCCTAAAACTGAAGCATTTAGCAGTTTGTTACACCGTATCCTAATAAGATGTGTCTGACTGGGAGTTATTTTATTACATTCATTTAGTCCCCATAGAATTACCTTCGAAGGGCTGAGACATCTCCACTATATGCGGCAAATAACAGGTTCACCACGGTCTTGTTCTGGAACATACATTGCATCCATCTGAGATCAACTGTGGCTTTGAGTCCACCCAGACCCAGCTCCACCCCATGATCCTCTGCCATGGACTCTTCACCAAGGCCACTGCTAAAGTGTTGCAGAATGTTTGATACCTTTTAAAAATATCCTCTAGGCTACCAGGGTCTTCCTTACCCGAACTTCTCCTCCTTCCCTCCGTGGGTCTAACTTCCGAGCACAGTGCCGCAGATTGTCGTAGTTGTGGAAGTTAAAGAGAGACACCAACTTCTAGAATTAGAAGCCGAAAGAATTGTTTTCATATCCCCACCCTTCCTGGGAGCTCAGCTGCTCTAATTATAGTGCCTACCTCTAACTTATTCTTAATTAAGCAGTATTAAGGGCTATTTGCAGAACAACTCACCTGGCAGAAGTTGATGCCCCTCTGGCTGTTCCCCAGCTTGTCTAACGGCGGTGACAGACACATCATCCCCATGACATTGGGTACAACCAGGAGGATGGCTCCTGACACAGCTGACTTGGCTGGCAGACCCACCTGAGGAACAAGGTGGACTAGTTAAAGTGATGGCACAGGCAAGGCCACACCCACCTCAGCCTCTTAGATTTTTTTTTTTTTTATTTGCCTCCGACTACTGTCTTCTTCTACCGTGTGCATCAACACAGATCGGGAATGCTTGCTGAGACACTAACTGCACTCTGCTGAACGTTGTGCTCAAACCAGGAGATGCTATCCAACCTTCCCATTAAAACCAGAAATTCCCTTTTAACTTTATGTATATGAGTGTATGTATGTGTGCCACATGTGTGCCCATTGCCCAAGGAGGCCAGCTGAGGGCAGTGGATCCCCTGGAGCTGAAGTTACAGATGGTCGTGAGCCACCATGTGTGTGAGCTGAACCCAGGTCCTCAACAAAAGCAGCAAGTGCTCTAAAACACAGAGCCATCTCTCTCTCCAGCCCCAGGAAATGGCCTTTCAGTCAACGTCTATTCTGGTGGTAGGAGACAGACAAAAAGCTAAACGGGCTTTCAAGACAGCTTTTCAGGTAAAAGGTGCTTGCTGCTGTGCAAGTCTAGCAACCTGTGTTTGCTCCCCAGAGCCCAGGTGGATGGAGAGAAAAACCTTTACACAGTTGTCCTCTGACCTCTATACATGCACCATCATGCATACATTTACACTCATGATAAATACATTTTTGAATTTTAAAAACGGGACATGGGGGGCCGGAGGGATGGCTCAGTGGAAGACCAGGGTTGATTTGAAACACCTGCATGGCAGATCACAATTGTCTGTCAGTTCCAAAAGGTCTGATGCCCTCCTCTGTCCTGTGTGAGCACTGCATGCGTCTAAGAAGGGAGCCGGCTATATAAAGGGTCTGTATATTTGAGGAATATGATGTATTTGATGAAATCCCCCTAAGAATTCTTAGCCTATTTGCCTGGCTAGAAGTTTATAAAGGAGGCTTCACTCCACCCTCTCCTCTCTGGGATGATGGCAGTCGGACAGCAGGCAACACTCACGTGGAAGGCAAACTGGCCGGAGAAGTCATACATGCCACAGGAATGCATGAGGCTGAGGGTGTTGCGCACGGCTTCGGCAGTCAGCACGCTCTCCCCTGTGATGGGGCAGATGCCGCCATTGGCAAGAGTGGCTGCCATGACACTGCCTGACTCGCAGGTAACCTCCACAGAGCACAGCTATGGAGACAAGAGAGGTCAAAGGGCAGCGTGGGCTCGAACACGGTAACGCAGAATAACGTACTCGACATCTAGGTTTTTCAACATGTTCTGACAGAACCAGGGGAGAGGAGCGTCTCCCGTGTAACAGGAGGACACTCCGTCCCGTTCCCTTGACCCTGGGAGTGTTTGCTTACCTGGAAATAGAGATCAAGGGCAGCCATCATGTCTACTCCCTTAGGGAAGCACTGCAAAGAACAGGGTGAAGCAGTCTCTTCAGGACACAATCTCACACTGCGGGGGTGGGAGGGTGGGGGTAGGGGAGTGCTCACACAGCCCGACCCCCTGCCCCTTGAGCTCTCAAAGACTTTCTCTCCGGCCTCTCCCAGTTACCTTCTTCTCCTTGAGATAATAGCCAATGGCGTAATTCCGATCCCCAGTCTCCTTCTCGGATTGGAATCTGAAGCAAATACCAAATGTAGTGCTTGAGGCTTACTAAAGGAGTGGGTAAGCGGGGAAAGAGAGAGGGTACCTATCCTGGGATACAGAATTCTACTGCCTGTGTCAGACTGAAAGCAGTGTCTTTGCGGTCTCATGGAGTATTAGTGGGAACTTCTGAACCTGAGTAAATACCTGGTGTAGCTTTGTGGTTAAATGTAAACAAACAGAAACAAAACCCACCCAAAGCTGTCTAGTCGTCCTGTCTAGGAAATCTGGCAAGGTGTTTGGCTCTGAGTCTTTTTTTTTCCCTTCCTGCTCGCTCGATCCAGTCCCACAATTATTTATTTATTTATTATGTGTAAGTACACTGTAGCTGTCTTCAGACACCCATAAGAGGGCATCAGATCTCATTACGGATGGTTGTGAGCCACCATGTGGTTGTTGGGATTTGAATTCATGACCTCCGGAAGAGCAGTCAATGTTCTTAACCGCTGAGCCATCTCACCAGCCCTGGCTCTGAGTCTTGACTAGGGCCTCAGCACCAACCAGCATGCTGCCTTTCTCATTACATGGTAATTAGACATAGGATGATATTTTTCCAAGTAAATAAATGTCAGTGAAGAAGCTCAGAGGAAGCTGGGAAGCCAAAATTCCCCTCGAATTTCTTCCTACGATGATACATATTTCCTTTTCCCTTCCCTTCTCACCTTCCTCACCAAGCACACACATACACAACAGTACAACCTACTCAGCCAATCCCCTAAATAGAGTCTTACGTGGCATTGCTGAACCCCATGAATTCGTTCCCAGCCATCTTGTTCAGATACTGTAACACCTGGAAGAGAAGAGGGCAAGAGAGGCACCTTTAGACCAAGGATCCTTAGCAAACACACCCAGGCTGACAAGGCACTCAGAACTTCTCTTTGCCCAGGAGAGTAGGGACTTCAAGAGGCTGAAGCCAGCGGTCCCCACTCCTCTGGAGATACCCGTAGCAGCTGTGTAGACAGCATGCCGTGGAGAAAGGCAGTAAAGAGTCGAGTGCCAGGAACTTACAAAATCAAACTTCTCTGCTTTGTTACAGTCCATCTGCACAGAAGAAAAGGGAAAGCAGTCAGTATTCTAGCCTGGGAGGATGGCAGACAGGAGGGGCAGGAGGGCTTAGCAGAGCTGACACCTCAGTTAGACAAGCCTTGCCCAGCTGACACCTTAGACAAAGCCTTGTTACTGGAAGTGTTACATTTTACAATGTCTTTTGTTTGCTCTGAGACAGGCCTGGGTTGTCCAGAGAGTCAGAGAACTGTGGCTGAGTGCTGCTTTGGCATTGGAATAGCTGATGTTACAGGCATGGGATCCTTCTTGTTTAAGCAGCTAAAACTTTTTTTGCATGCAGGTTTATGTAGTCTAGTGATAGAGAAATCCAGACTACCAGCCTGTGTGGTGATGTAAACCTATAATCCCAGTTCTTGGGAGGCTGAGGCAGGAGGATTGTTGAAACAAACAAAATGTAAATTATCTTTTTTGTTGTTGCTTTGGTTTTTTTTTTTTTTTTTTTTTTTTTTTTTTTTTTTTTTTTTGAGACAGGGTTTCTCCATGTAGCCCTGGCTGTCCTGGAACTCACTCTGTAGACCAGGCTGGCCTCGAACCCAGAAATCCTCCTGCCTCTGCCTCCCAAGTGCTGGGATTAAAGGCTGAAACTATGTAAATTATCAAGAAATGAAGATTCAGATAACCTCACCCCATCCACCTGCCTCTCCTCTCCCTGGGCTCACTCCTCCTGGCTCTAGTTCTGTCTCTAAGTTCCACCCTATCCATAATCACTGTTATACATTTTATTTATTTATTTACTTTTAAATAGAGGGCTCATGTATCCCAGACTAGCCTTCAACTTCTGGTTTGTTTGTTTGTTTATTGTTTTATGTATATGTGTACACCATAGCTGTTTTTACACACCAGAATTGGGAATCAGATCCCATAACAGATGGTTGTGAGCCACCATGTAGTTGTTGGAAATTGAACTCAGGACCTCTAGAAGGACAGTCAGTGCTCTTATCCACTGAGCCATCTCTCCAGCCCCGGAACTTCTAGGTTCTGGCATGATAAGCATGTGCTTCCATGCCTATATACCCATTCTTTCTACCCCATTCTACAGCCTCACTGTAGCTTATACCTGATTCCCAGATCCTCTGTGACAGAAATGGAATGTGTCTGTTGAATATTCAGTTATATTGATGAATGATTTTTTCCCCTCTACTATCAGGATTAAAACTCAGACCTTGGGTGTACTGGCCAAATGCTCTGCCCCCCACCCCAGCTTCATTCATCCCCAGATATGCTGATAATGAAAACAAAAACAATTTCTTTTTAGCAGTGCCAGAGACTGAAGTGCCAAGGGTCTCCCTACATGGTAAAGATTTGGCTCTACCCAAATGTTCTTCATCTCCAGCTCTGGAGGCTAAAGATTTTTAGTTGACTTAGAAGAAAATGAGATGCCTGGCGGTAGTGGCGCACGCCTTTAATCCCAGCACTTGGGAGGCAGAGACAGGTGGATTTCTGAGTTCGAGGCCAGCCTGGTCTACAGAGTGAGTTCCAGGACAGCCAGAACTACACAGAGAAACCCTGTCTCGAAAAACCAATAAATAAATAAATAAAATAAAGAAGAAAATGAGATGAGGTAGGTCCCAAAGATAGGGCTGCAGACAGGACTCCCCAAAACAGGGAGTGCGCACACACAGACACACAGACACACACACACACAGACGACATACACACCGCCAGGCTCACTTCGGAGTCAACACTGCAGGCTCAGCTACAGAGTCAATACTCCAGGACTCTGACACCTGTGTTCCTAGGGGGAAGGGTTCCTAACACCACCTTCCTCAGGAGGGGCTGTGATTGGCCCCAGAGTGTCGCTGCCCACACTGCTCCTGAGTTCTTGCTCAAGCCCTGGGAGACCTGCAGCTGATGGGCCTGTCGGACACCCCTTGCTCAAGGCCAACTCACAGTTCCAGGTGACGTGAATGACTGCCCTGGACTGGCCATTCACCCTTTTGTCAGCGTATCTCTCGCCCAGGAGTGGCCAATCAATACCTGATGGTGTTGTCCTCCCCCTGCCTTTGGCATTTGGCTCTTGGTCCTAGACAGAGGTCACGACCTGCTCATGGAACTCTGGGAGGGGGCAGGGAGCATATGGGGTGAAGGTAAGGGAACGGATGTGGAGGCTATCACTGTCATCCACAGCTTACAGCACAGAACTTCCTGATGCATTTTCCCATGCCTTTTATTAACTCTCAAATGACTCAGGACTCCCCCTACATATACAATCTCCCTGAAGAGCTGAACAGATATGGGGATGTAGGGATAAGGGGAGTTGTGAGAATATTACCTTTCAGAAGGTTAAAATGGTACTGACCTTGATCAGGGAGCTGACCACAATGGCACCAGCATTGACCATGGGATTATGGGGGATTCCTGGGGAAATACAAACCACTCAGTCATGTCAGCTGCCAACGAAAGCCTACTCTACGCTGTTCCCACTCTGAAGCTAATCGGGTTTGGGTCTGGTTCCTACCTGGATGAGAGCAAAGGCTAAGACACAAAGGAGGAGGTGAGGCACAGGGCTCAGGAGAAGGCAGGTATGAGCTAGACCCCTGGAGATGCTCACCTTCCTCATTGAGGGAAAGTTTGTTATAGCGCAGACCACTGGGCTCCTTGCCCACGAACTTGTGCACGTAGTCAGTGCCTAAGGTGCTCACGGAGATGGCGTAAGTGAGGGGCTTGACACAGGACTGCAGGCAGAAGGGGATCTTCGTGTGGCCCACAGAGTGCCTGGAGACAGACAGGTACCATAAAAGGGGTTAGACTTTGTTCCACACCTGTGCCCTGCAGCTCCTGCCTCTCACCCAGCATCTTTGTTCACTTCTTTGTTTGTTTGTGAGACAGGGTCTGTCTGCAGAGCCCTGGCTGTCCTGGGACTCAGTATGATACCAGGCTGGCCTTAAACTGGCAGAGATCCTCCTGCCTCTGCCTCCTGAGTGCTGAGATTAAAGGCGTGCACTACAAGGTCCGGTATCACCCAGCATCTTACCGCTGCCCATCCACAGTGCACAGGGAGACGCCCCAAAGGTCTGGGTTTGACTTGGCCAGGTGAGGGATGTAGGCTGCCACCTGGGCATAAATGGGTAGAGAAAAGGGAGACAGGTGACTGTGGAGAACAACACAGCTGTACTCGAGGTCAGAAACTTTTAGGTAAAAGTTAAAAATCTGTCCCCTGCATGGCAAACAGGTTCCCTTTTGTGAACTGCTTCCAGAAACAACCAAGCCTTTAGTCCCCGGCAACCTTACATCTCTGTCCAAACCCTGGAGTGGTAGCAGCAGAACCCACGGAATATAAAAAACGGAAGTTCTAGGACTAGGTTCTCAGGTTCAGTCCCTTTAAGTCTCCTTGAAGTATGGGTTGAATCTCTTTACTTTGAGACAGGGTCTCCCTACGTAACCAATACCGACCTCAAACTTCTGACCCCATCTTAGCCTCACAAGAGCTGCAGGCCTGTGCCGCCAAGCCCTAGCTTCTGCCATCCACGTCCATAAAGACCTTAAGTCACGCGCTATTAGGATCACACGTGAGAACACATGAAACCACATCCTCTGTTCATCCATCACCAAATCCACAGCCCCAAGAAGTCTCTGAGAAGCAATGTGATTCCCGCCCATCCCTGGTTCCCCTGGCCCTCACTTTGCCTCCAGTGAGCTCTTTGGCATCCTCAAATATGCGATCCACATGGCCCGTGAACTCCTCGAAGTCAGGAATGACAAACTTCTTCCGGAATGCCTGAGTCAGGAGCACAATGTTGCTGCTCACACACCTGGATCCCAGATATAAGTGTGTTAGGAGCTGGAGAGACACTGCTGGGGCTCACACAGGGGCTATGGAAGCTGGGGGTAAAGAAGTTGAAGTGTTCATCTGGTTTTGGATTGGACTAACAGCCGTGTGACTTGTTGGCATATCACTTTTATCTCCCTAGGTTTAAATTTCCTAACCTCTAAGATGAGATGTTCTAAAGACATGGGAAGATATCCCAAGACATTCTGAGAAAAATATTAAAAACCACAGCTATGGGCTTTAGCATTGAGAAGACCTAATATACACAGCCATATATGTAAGAGGATACACAGGACATCTTCTAGAAGCTACTAACAAAATGAAGGGTTGAATTGTTTAATTCCCAAGATCTTTCCTCCTACAGAACCGTTTTGGGGGGCAATGCTCATCTTCGGGACTCTCACTTTTGGAAGAGCTCCCGGTCCAAGAGGCCACCGCTGCTGGACTCCTGGACCATGCGTTGCATCTTGCTCATGCAGTCCTGGAGTCGTGGGTCTGACGTCTGCAGTCCAGTGGCCTTCAGGGCCTTTGGGGGAAAGAAGAGGTCTGGGCAGGTCAGCCAAGAACAGCAATCCATACCTCAGTCTTTCCCAATAGATGCTGAAGTCACTCCACCCCAATTACAACTGGGAGAACAAATGGGTTTTGGAACTAAACAAAAGGCACTGGAGCAGCCTTGAAGGCTAGCAAGTATCCCACCCATGTCTCACAAAAGGCGTCCTCCTCTGGACTTGGGGTGGGGTGGGGGGAGGACGGCATTGTCTCTTTAGCCTAGGCAGCCATCATCCCTCTGTATTTCCCATCCCCCGAGTGCCAGCCATCAGCTACCCTGCACCGTTCACCCATCCTCCTCGAAGGTTCCAGAGACTCTAAGGAATCAGGGTTCTCTGACCGGGCAGGCAGCCACTCACCGTGGTGAACTTGTGGATGGGGATGCGTTCCTGTCCTTCTGCAATAGTGTAGAAAAGCAGGTCACCAAGCCGAGGCAGCATGCCGCTGTTTGAGGCGTCACTGTTTGGGGGAAGAGATGAGGAAGGCAGGAGCCTGAGGATGCTCCCTCCTCCTCCTGGAACATGGACCTGTCATAGGGTGTCATCCTAGACCTTTTCTTTGAGCCATCTGGCAGATTCTGTGATCCTAACTTTCACCCCAGTGTGAGATGTTGCTAATCTTACTCCTTAGTCTCTTTTAAAAGAAACTCTGAACTTTTCAGTCCTTTAAATCATTCTACTTCCAGATGTCCGGCAAACACTGGAAACAGAGTGCCTCCGGCATGGTTTGCGACTTTCCTTGTGTTTCCCGTAAGGATCGGTACAAGATGGAAACTCAGAATCAGTCTGACTGTTCCCACACTATATGTCTATAGTGAACTAACTGGTGACTAACACTAGACAAACTCATCTTTGTATTTTCTCTAAAATCCACCCTCTTCCCTCCTGTGCAGTACACTGTGTTGGGAAGAGTCCTACTTTGCTCCCGATTGCTGTATGACCTTAGGTAGCCTACTTGATATTACTTATCTATGGAATAAAGATAGAAATGTCCTCTTCACACAGGTGGTATGAGCCCTAACTTACTCAGGATCTTACTCTACGATAAACTGCCTGACATAAAGTAAACCAATCACCAACTTCCTGTCTGTTCTCTGCCACTGTATGCTTTGTCTCCATGCCAGCCCCACAGGTCTCTCACACTGGTATAAAACTCCTAAGGCATCTAAAGCAATGGTTATTAGGCTGTAGGTCTTAACCCTTTGGGATCAAACAACCCTTTCACAAGAGTGGCCTAAGACCATCAGAAAATACAAATATTTACATTACAATTCATAACAGTAGCAAAACTAAAGCTACGAAGTAGCAGTGGAAATCATTTTATGATTGGAGGTCAGCACAGCATGAAGAACTGGGTTAAAGGGTTAAAGGGTTGCAGCATTAGGAAGGTGAAGAAGTCTAAAGACCTCTATTAATGTTATTAGACTTAGAAAACTTTTTTTTTCTCAAGAGAGTGTTTCTCTGTATGGCTCTGGTTGTCCTGGAACTCGCTCTGTAGACCAGGCTGCCCTAGAACTCAGGAACCTATCTGCCTCTGCCTCTTGGGTGCTGGGACAAAAGCCTGAGCCATTATGATCAGCTCAGACAGTTTTTAAGGAGGTTCCATTTAGCCCAGGCTGGATTTGAACTTGATATGTGGTTATGTATGATCTTGAACTACCTACATCTCCAGTGTGCTAGAACTACACAGGTGTAAAAAGTAATATATTCTCAGATGTCCACTGCCTTGCCATAAGACATGTTCAGAATGAGAGCCTATCCCAATAATCCCATAGCTCTTGGGAGGCAGATGTAGGAAGATCAACAAAGACTCCAAGCCAACTAGGTCTCCACAGAAGCTCCAGGCCAGACAATGCTACTACTGGAACCCTGTCTCAAAACAAATAAACAAAAAAGAGATATGCTTGTAATCCTAGCTCTTCAGAAGTGGAGGTGAGTCAAGGCCCCACACAGAGAGAGCTTGAAGCCAGCTTAGGCTATATGAAAAACTGTCTCTAATTCTAGCTGCAGGGGATCTGACACCCTCTTCTGGCCTCCCAGAGCACAAGGTTCACAGACAGACATACATGCAGGCAAACTATCCATACATATGAGATAAACATACAATAAAATTTTTAAAAACCCAGTTTAAAAACTGAATATAGGGTAAGCAGGATGGTTCAACAGATAAAGGTGCTTGCTGTGTGGCCCCTGCAATGTGAGTTTGACCTATGAAACCCCAGAAGCCACATAAAGGTGGAAGGAGAGAACCAACTCCACAAAGTTGTCTACTGACCTCCACACGAATATGCTGGCACACTGGTGCTCATATAAACACACTAAAGATCAATTAAAAACAAATTAATAAATGGAAAATATACCTTACCAAATAATATCAATATTACAATTTTATTTTTGTTAAAATCACATACAGATATAACATATATAAAATACGTATGGATATATCACAGTATTAATTAGTTATCTCTAATACTGGGATTTTTCTTTTTCTTTTTCTTTTTTTTTTTGATTTTTCGAGACAGGGTTTCTCTGTGTAGCCCTGGTTGTCCTGGAACTCGCTCTGTAGACCTGGCTGGCCTCAAACTCAGAAATCCTCCTGCCTCTACCTCCCAAGTGCTGGGATGAAAGGCATGCGCCACCACTGCCCAGCATAGATTTTTATTTTCATCTTTGATTTAACTAGGGTTGTTGTTGTTCTAAGACACGGTCTCTCTATGTAGGCCTGGCTGTCCTAAACTTACTATGCAGTTCAGGTAGTCCTCGAACTCACAGAAATCCTCCTGCCTCTCTCTGCCTCTTGAGTACTGGGATGGAAGGCATTCGCCACCACACCCAGCCTGATGCACTGAGAGGTTAGAACAAACCAGGTACCCTGGAACTAGAGTTATGGGTGGTTAGAGTTGTTCTAACTCATTCAAACTGACAGAGTAACTGAGTGAGTTCCAGGTCAGCCAAGGTTACACAGGGTTACCCAAAGAAATTTTGTCTCAAAAAAGAAAAAAAGAAAAAAGAAAAAAAGAAAAGAAAGAAACAAAAAGTATCAAGTGCTCTTAACTTCTGAGCCATCTCTCTAGGACCTAGCATAGTATCCTTTTTAAAAACAGAATAAAAAGAAGCTAAGTATTTTATTTTTAAGTGTTTCCTAAGATTTATGTGTAAGAATATCCATGTGAGTGGTACCTGGGATTTACAGATGGTTGTGAGCCATCATGTGGTGTGCTGGAAATCAAACCCAGGTCTTCTGCCAGAGTAACAAGTACTCTGAATGTCTGAGTCATCTCTTAAGCCCTAAATTATATATTTTTAAATAATCAGAATTACTATGTATTTCCTCTTTGCCAACCTTCTTTTCCAAACACAGAAACCTCTCTCACTCTGTTAATCCCTCTACCCTGGGAGCCAAGATTCAAGACCTTCACCAATAAGTTCCCTAGAATACAAGCAGCCACAGAAAACTAGGTCTCCTAAAAATATTCTGTCACAGCCAAGTGGTATGCCTTTAATCTCAGCACTTGGAAGGCGGAAACAGGTGGATCTCTGAGTTCGAGGCCAGCCTGGGCTACAGAGTGAGTTCCAGGACAGCCAGGGCTACACAGAGAAAGCCTGTCTTGAAAAAACAAACAAACAAACAACAACAACAAAATTCTGTCACCTACTGCAGTGAATTGTGATGTGTACAGGGGACCCAGGGATGCCTCTGGCTCCCCACCCGAAAGGCCACACAAAGGGGTTAAATGGAATTTGCTTATCCCACCATATTGGTGGTGAGTTAGTTTGCTGCGTCAGTCTGGTTCATTTAATTACGTGTGCGTGTGTTTCTAAATATCATTGAGTAGATGTGATAGGGAAAATGGTCCATTTCCTATTCTGCTATAATAAGGCAGGAGCTACCAGGACAACGTCCAGCAGGATGTCTGAGGATAACAAGATTTCATGCTTTGAAAACACTTTCATCTTGGGGGTGGGAAGAAAGCCCAGCCACTAAGCATTCTTGGGCAGTGTGTGTGCGCGCGCTGGACTTGGGGGGTGGGGGTCGAGGGCAAGGGATCGACTTCCTGGGTTGAAGATGGGCTCAAAGGGGGGGGAAAAAGCCTCTTCAATTCAGAGAGACTGAGCAACGTAATAGCTCTGACTGGTTTAGGAACTGTCTCACGATTTTCCCATTTATGAATAATCAAAGCATTCCAAAACCAAGTTGGAAACCTGATTATCAGTGTTTTTGATTGCACGTAAGATATTCCACGGTGAAGCTCTGCTACAAAAACACTCCGGACACATACGCACTTACGTGCGCATCAGCAATGACGCACACCACACATTACCCACTGACGACACGCAGAAACAAGAAACCCCACACAGTCAGACCCAAGCGCACTTGGACCTGGGGCAGGAAGTTGTTCGATATCCACAATATTCCCTAAAATACCGGGACCAGAGAAGAAAGAGAGGCTGGGGATGGGCAGGTGTGCACTCGGCCCTGTACTCAGACACGTGCACCAAGCAACACTCCGCGCCCAACTGCATTCCCAAATAAGTACGCACCTTGGACAGGCATCATCTCGAAGACCGACCTGCCCAAACGCCCTCCCGGGCGGACAGCACCTGACCGCCCGAGCGCGGCGGACCCAAAGCCCCACATCTAAAGGAAAAGGCATCGCAGGCTAGTGAGCGCGGAGAGGAGATGAGATGCGCTCGCTCTCTGGGGAAGGGGACTCCCAGGGAGCTAACGAGAACGACAGCAGGAGTGGGAGCCAGCCTGTCCCCTGCCCCTGTCCCGCGAGCCTTACTGATCCGAGTGCTGCGGCTGGTGGCTGTGCGGCGTCCCCCTGCCCTGCGCCGCGGCCTCACCGAGGTAGTACCGGACACCCCTGCCCAGGAGCGGGCCCCGGCTCCGGTGACCCCAGCCTTCCCGCCGGCCGTGGCTGCCCGCGCGGCTCAGAGCGTTCTGCAGAGCCCTCATGGAGCGCATGCCCCCGGCGCGCCGCCCGCTCGGCCCGAGCGCTCCAGACGTGCGAGCGGCGGCACGGAGGGAGGGGCGGAAGAGTGGCCGGCGAGAATAGGAGCGGGGGAGCAGTCCCGGGGCCAGCCGAGCCTGCGGGGGGGAGGACCGGCCAGGTGGGAGGGGTTGGGGTCCGGGGAGGGGCCAGTCCCGGGCAACTCCGGCCCCGCACGTGCACCCATAGCCCCTTCACCACCTCCAGCCAGGAGCGCCACGGGTTCGATTGAGGAGAGGTTGGAGGCGGCTGGGTGGGGGAGAGGGCGTGGCCAGGAGTTAGAATGGACAGGGACCGCGTCCAATCACTAAGAAGGAGGAACGCTGGGAGGCGGGGAAAGGCGCGGGAGGCTGGGACGGTCAGGACACCCGCGCGCGTCAGCGCTGTGGTAGGGAGGACCAGCTTCTGCGCAGTCGGAGTTCCTAGCAACGCGCCAGTGCTGGAGACGATGATGCGCTCTGGTGCAGATGAAAATGCTACTCGGGAGAGAAAGATGAGAGCCAGCGGGATGCGGGAGCCACGTTCGAAGGCCAGGGTTGGCCGGTGCGCACTTACAGGCTGTGCCGGCTGCAAACACCCCAGTCACGGACACGCGCCCGTGGTGAGTGGACAGAAAACCCGTTCAGAAATCGCCGCGCTTCAAAGCTGTGCGTCACGGAGCCCAGGTTCTTAGGTCATTTGGTAGCTGCGGAGGACTTATAGTCCCTCTCTAAAGTTCACTCTGTAAAGTTCACGCTTTAAAATGAGACAGTGAACTGTTGTTTTAGAGACATGGTTTTGGGGTTATAGCCCTTGTGGTCTCGAATTTATGGCCAGCCTTCTACCTCAGCTTCTCAAATGCTGGGATTACAGGTGTGTGCAACATACACCCCACACACGCACACAGACGCGCGCATACACAGGACAAAAAAGGCAAAGAAACACAAAACATATAAGTGTCCCCCTATTTTATTTTATTTAAGACCGTGCCTCTCCGTATTTCCTGGAACTCACTATGTAGACCGGCCTGACCTCAAACTCACAGATCCGCCTACTTCAGCCTCCAGAGCGCTAGGATTAAAGGTGTTTGCCACCACTTCTGGCTTGTGGTCTGTTTTGATCACGCACCCCAATCGTTCTTCTGGGTGGAAAAAATGCACAAAAAATTAGGATTAAATGTGTGGTAGTTGCTGGGCAGTGGTGGCGCACGCCTTTAATCCCAGCACTTGGGAGGCAGAGGCAGGCAGATTTCTGAGTTCGAGGCCAGCCTGGTCTACAGAGTGAGTTTCAGGACAGCCAGGGCTACACAGAGAAACCCTGTCTCGAAAAACAAACAAACAAACAAACGAACAAACAAAAAAGGTGTGGTAGTCAGCACTCCTGGAGTCCCGGCACCAGGGATGAGGAGACAGGCGGGTCAGTAGTTCGAGGTCATCTGCCACAGAGTCCGAGACCCGCGTGGGTTGTGAGAGCTTTCACTCACGTGACCACAGCCCCTCACAGGGCTTTGGCTTAGCAGGGAATTATATTGACAGCTATTATTGAGTTTTTATTTTATAAAATAAATAAAAAAGTCTATTTAAAAGAAAGTTAAGAAGATTTGCATAAGATAACTTAGAACCAGAAATTAGACAGAAATCTCTGATTACAAGCTCCTTGAAGCCTCCTCCTTGAAGCCTCCTCCAAAACTGACAACTGAATTAACCCTGAAGAAAACCACCTCACTTGTAAAAGAGGTATTCTGTGCTATGAACTAGTACTGGGAGCTGTCTCTTGAGCTGGCCAGGCTACACTCCCAAACTTTTTTAATTTTTGAATTTAAATGACCAAGATCCTGGCCAGGAATGGTGGCAGTACACTCTTTGTGGATCCCAACCTCGGAGGAACTTAGGCAGGCAAGCTCGGTGAGGCAGTGCAAGGAGAACTTGCCACAAACAAAATGTAACCATGGGAAAATCAACATGAAAGCCATGCTTCTGTGTGTACCAGAGCAGCAGCTCTTTGCCCTACCGTGTGGAGGGTGTGTTTAGTGGGAAACCAGGTGGACCTTCTGTTTGTTTTTCCTTCTGTTAGCTGTTCCCTGTATGCTTTATCTGCTGTCTTATCCAGAGCACTTCCTCTAATTCACAGACTACAGTTTGCTACCCTGCTCCTGACTTCACCCCCAAAGCAAACTTTTGCTTTTCAGAGAGGATGTCTGGTGGAGTGCCCTTGAGTTAGCCATCCAGGGATGCCCATGATCCTTCTGCTTCTACCTCAAGTGGAGGGATTATAGACCTAAATCACTTTCCCTGGCTTCATTCCAGGCTAGAGACTGAATCAAAGGATTCTTGCATGCTGGGTAAGCACTGTTGCGGCTCGGTGTCCCCGTCCATTGTTTTGGTGTGTGAGATGAAGACTAGTTATATTGCTGGGCTCAAATTTGCTGCCTCCTGTCTCAGTCTCCTGAGTGGCTGAGATTACACACATCTGTGACACCATGCCTGATTCAATTAAGAGTCTCTTGAATACTCAGTGTAAACAAGTCACTATTAGTTGTGTGTGTATGTGAAATACATATATATGTATATATATATGTGTATATATACATATATATTCATATATATATACATATATATATATATATATAGAGAGAGAGAGAGAGAGAGAGCAAGTGAGCTTGTGCACACATGGAGAACAGAGGGTGAACCCCAGGTATCTTTCCCAATGGGTATATACCTAGTCTGTTTTTAAAGTTGTTGTGATTTTTTTTTTTTTTAGACAGGGTCTCATTGTGTAGCCCAGGCTGGCCTGGAACTCACAGAGATCCACCTTCCTGTGCCTCCTAAGTACTGGTATTAAAGGTGTGTACATAGCTTTTCTCTCTTATTTCTATAGTGTTTTGCCTCTCTCTCTCTCTCTCTCTCTCTCTCTCTCTCTCTCTCTCTCTCTCCACCTAGGGCCTCTGGAGACCAGAGAGGTGACCGGAGTTACAGATGATTGTGAGCTGCCATATGGGTGCTGGGAACTGAACTTGGGTCCTCTGCAAGAGCAGCAACTGTTCTTAACCAGTGAGCCTTCTCTCCAACCACCACCAGCACCACCTCCCCATCTTATTTTCTTTGTGAGGATTTCTCACTGAACCTGGACCTAGCAGATTCAGCTAGACTGGTTGGGCAGCAACACCTCACCTTGACATCGGAGTTACAGATTTCCAGTCTTTTATGTGGGTGCTGTGATCTGGACTCAGTTCCTTACTTAAGTTTGCGTGGCCAGAACCTTATGCACTGGACCGTCTTCCCTTAATTAGAGGTTTCTAAAATATGCAACAGGCTTATACCTATTCAACTGGAAAGTTGTTATTTCTCTGAAGCTTTTAGATCTGTTCAGGAGATAAGTGCCACAGGTTAGAGGATCTCAAATTATTACCCAGAAGCTATTCACTTCCTTTATATCCCTGTTTCTTTGAGTTAGCTTTTCATATAACCAGTAGCGAGTTTCTCTTTGTTGCATTTTTTTTCCATTTAAATGGGAGCTGACTGGGTAAAGACTTGCCTCTAGAAGTACCCCCAGGTACATTTTGATCTTTTGAGGTAGGGATTGAAGGAGAAATGGTTCAAAGCCAGCCTCTCCCACACACTGAGCCCCCACTTTAAGACTCAGCAACAGAACAAACAGCAGCAAACATTGGGGCCACTGAGATGGCTCAGTGGATAAAACAGTTGCTGTTCGTATCTGAATCCAGCAGCCTGAGTTTGATCCCTGGAACCAATGTAAACTGGAAGGGGAGAGACGACCCCACAGTGTAGCCCTCTAACTTACACATATATTGACCTCCCCACCCCCATCCCTGAAATAAAAATAAATCACCTTCCTCCTTCCAACTTCTGATCTGCCTTAGACTGGTTCCTAAAGGAAGCATGACCTGCTTTGCCCAGCAGATGGCAGTGTTTCTCCTAGTATTCATTGGAGTTCGCTTTCCCATCGAGACAAGTCTATAAAGCCTGAAAATTATATTCTGTCAGCAAGCATTCTTGAATCTAAATTATATTTGGATAGTGTCCTGGTTGTTGGTTTTTTTTTTTTTCAGTTTGACATAAGCTGGAGTTATTTGGAGAAAGGAAACCTCACTTTAGAAAATGCCTCAATCAGAATAGCCTGCAGGCAAGTCTGTAGCGCGTTTGGGGGTTGGGGAGAGTTCTTAGTAATTGATGTGGGAGGGCCCAGCCCACTGTAGGTAGTGCTACCCCTTCGAGGGTGATTCTCGGTTGTATGAGAAAGCAGTCTGGGCTGGGCAGTGGTGGCCCACGCCTTTAATCCCAGCACTTGGGAGGCAGAGGCAGGCGGATTTCCGAGTTCGAGGCCAGCCTGGTCTACAGAGTGAGTTCCAGGACAGCCAGGGCTACACAGAGAAACCCTGTCTCGAAAAACCAAAAAAAAAAAAAAAAAAAAAAAAAAAGAGAGAGAAAGCAGTCTGTTCGAGCCAATAAGCAGCATTTCTTCCCGGCCCCTGCTTCTCAATATTTGAGAAGCTGACTTCCCTTCATGATAAACTGTGTTAGGGGCATGTAAGTTGAAAGAAATCCTTTCCCACTGTTAGCATTCTGTCTGAACTCCACCCCACAATCACCTGGCAACAGCCAGGTAGGCTCCTCCCCACAGTTGCCAGGTAGGCCTGACCCACTATAAAAGGGGCTGCTTGCCCCTCCTCCTCCTGATCTCTTGATGGCTCTTCCCTTCCCTTCTCCCCTACCCCATTCCCTCTCTCCATGTGCTCATGGCCGGCCTCTACTTCTCTACTCTCTCCCTCTCTGCCTCTACTACCCTCTTAACTTCCCTTCCCATGTCCTGAATAAACTCTATTCTATACTATACTGTCATGTGGGTGTTCCCTCAGGGGGAAGGGATGCCTCGGCCTGCGCCCACTGAGACATCCCCTTCCCCCATACCTCAACACACACCCATAGAACATAATCTCTCTCTCTCTCTCTCTCTCTCTCTCTCTCTCTCTCTCTCTCTCTCCTCTCTCTCTCTCTCAAACACATCGCCCATCATTGTTGCTTTGGTGTTTTATCACAGCAATAGAAAGCCAAGATAGGCAAGATTAAAAGATCAGCCTCCAGGCGGAGCACGCCTTTAATCCCAGCACTTGGGGGGCAGAGACAGTCGGATTTCTGAGTTCCAGGCCAGCCTGGTCTACAGAGTGAGATCCAGAACAGCCAGAACTACACAGAGAAACCCTGTCTCAACCCCCCCCCCCAAAATAAAAGAACTGGGTGTAGGAGGCGGTGAAGGTTGATCTCAATAGTCAGCTTGACACACCTTGGGAGAGAGAACCTTTGTTGAAGAGGCTGTCCTATTAGCAAGTCTTTGGAGGCATCTTTGTATTGCTAATTGATATAAGAGGCCACACCCCACTGTGGGCAGTGCCATCCCTAGGCAGATGAGCCTAGGCTGTATAAAAAAAAATCTAGTGGAACAAGCCAAAGAGAGCAATAAGCAGCATCTACTCTCTGCCTCAGTCATTAATATGGAACTATAACCTGGAAGGGTAAGCCCAATAAGCCCTTTGCTGCCCCAAGTTCCTATGTTTGTCACAAATAATTTGAGTACTGAGGAGGCTGAGGTGAGAGACTGAATCCTGTCCCTGCCTGGAGATACAGTGAGACATTGTCTCAAAAAATTATAAGGGGTTCGGGGGGGGGGGTGGAGAGATGGTTTAGCAGTAAAGACCACTGACTACTCTTCCAGAGGTTCTGAGTTCAGTTCCCAGCAACCACATGGTGGCTCCCGAACATCTGTAATGGGATCTGATGTCCTCTTCTGGTATGTCTGAAGACAGCGACAGTGTACTCACATAAAATAAATAAATCATAAAATAAATAAATCTTTAAATAAACCACAAATATATTGTGTGAATATTTTTTGAAAAAAATTGTAAGACAAGATTCAATGTAAAAGAGGTGGGTGTGAACCTCTGAAAAGTCAGTGAGTGTGCGTGATACCTCATTCCTGGAATGTCTGCGTTTGAGCCAGAGAGGCAGGATCAGGAGTTGAAGGTTCATCCTCCAAAGCTATTTTGAGGCCAGGCAGGACTATATAAGATCTTGTCTTCAAAGTAAAAAAAAAAAAAACCAAGGTGTTGTGGCACATGCCTGTCATAAGAAAATAGGATAGAATTGAGAGCCAGAAAAATCTAGATTCCTAGCATACACCTGTGATCCCAGTAGTCTGGAAGCCAAGAAGTTTTGTTTTGCCTGCGTGTACACGAACCGCTTTCATGCAGTGCCCATGAAGGCCAGAAGAGGGCGCTAGTCCCTGTGGAACTGGAGTTACAGGTGGTTGTTAACTGTCTGCCCTACATTCATGCCGATAACCCAAACTCCAGTTCCCTGTGGCAGCAACACGCGCTCCTAGCTGCTGAGCCCTATCTCCAGCCACAAGAGGAACATGAGTCAGAGGTCAATGACACAGACCACATGCCTTTTCCCAGGTCACTATCCCACATCCGCTCTTCTGAATACCATCCCTGTCTCCCTTTGGCATATGAAATGGGTGTTGTGTGCATGGTGCTTGCTTGTGTGTATATGGGCACACGTGTATATGTAGATACACATGCGTGCATGCATGTGGAGACCCAGGGTCGCCATGATGTGTCTGCTTTGATCATTCTTCACCTTAGGTGTTGAGAAAGCGTCTTTGATTAGTGTGGCTATCAAAGTTCCTCTGGAAATTCCCTTTCTCTGCCTCCCAAGTACTGGGATTACAGGTTGGCTGCCTTGTTCATCCTGACTCAGTTTCTCAGTTTCTTCAGTGCTGGGATAGAGTTATTCCCATGACTCTATCATATTTCTGTTGTACTATTTGACAGTTTTATACAAGGTATTGTTAAGGTATTGAAGACTACTTCAAGTTAATAGTTTTGTTTTGGTTTTTTTTTTTTTTTTTTTGGTTTTTCGAGACAGGGTTTCTCTGTGTAGCCCTGGCTGTCCTGGAACTCACTCTGTAGACCAGGCTAGCCTCGAACTCTCGAATTCAGAAATCCACCTGCCTCTGCCTCCCAAGTGCTGGGATTAAAGGCGTGCGCCACCACCGCCCGGCAATAGTTTTCTTTTTTGTTGTTGATTCCAGGCATGATTGAGGATAGAACAGAGACCCAGTGCATGTTGCAAGGCAAATTTTACCATTAAATGACAGTCCCAGCCCCTCAGGATTTTAGCTCAATGTCAACCTTATAATCTTACACTTGTTGCTATATGCTATATGAAATTACCAGTATACAATGATATAAATGTTGAAATTTGATCCATGAATCAAATCAATTCTTTGATAGAACCTAGTAGTTGAATTGAGTTGGGGCCGGTCGTTACATGTTTTGGAGATAGCTTGGACTAGGCAAAACTAATATCTCAGATGTGAAGAAAACACATGAATAGAACTATATAATCAATGCTGTCCATTTGGAAAATGAATAGAACCCAGCCTTAGAGCCTTCTGTGGCATATTCTTAGCAGTTGGGAGGTAGAAACTCTAGGTCATCTTTAGCTACATAGTGAGTTCAAGGCCAACCTGAGACTTTATCTCAAACAACAAAGAGCCGGGTAGAAAAGTACATACCTTTAATCCCAGCGTTTGGGAAGCAAAGGCAGACAGATCTCTGCAATCTGAGGCCAGTCTGGTCTACATAGTAAATTCAAAGCCATCAGTGCTATACTTGAGTCCCTGTCTCAAGAAGAGCAGGCAGGTATGAGGGTGGGAATGAAGAGATGGCTCAGTGTTCTTGTGCTCTTGAAGAGGACTCAAGTTCAGTTCCCAACATCACAAGGTAGCTTGTAACTCCAGTTACTCCTACTCTTCATGGACACAAAGCAAGCAGTATTTCATGCACATTGTGTGCACACATATATGCTTAGGCAAAAATGTCTCCTCCCTATGGGTCTCTTTCCCTTGTTCATCTCTTTCTTGTTGTTTGAGACACTCTTACATAGTACAAGTTATGTTGAAGATGGTAAAGGAAGATAACCTTGAACGCCTGATTTTCCTCCTCTGGGAAATACACGTGGGTACACACCATACCTGGCTTTTAATGGTGCTGAGGACCAAGTCCAGGGTTTCGTTCATGATAGGCCTACATCTTATTAGCTAAGCTATACCCTCAGGCTTCTTTTTTTCTAGTTCTCTCTAATCTTGCTTTTCTTTCTTTTTCTTTTTTTGTTTTTTGTTTTTGTTTTCGAGACAGGGTTTCTCTGTGTAGCCCTGGCTGTCCTGGAACTCGCTCTGTAGACCAGGCTAGCCCCGAACTCAGAAATCCACCTGCCTCTGCCTCCCAAGTGCTGGGATTAAAGGTGTGCGCCACCACTGCCCGCTAACCTTGCTTTTCATAACTCTTTACAAGAAGATAAATTCAACTTTTAAGATCATTTCCGTTACAGAGTACTTGTGGCAGACATGTTAATCAGTGGGAAGAGCTTTTTTTGAATTGTAGATGGGGTACACTGGGGGTATACTGGGGGTATACTGGGGGTACACTGGGGGTATACTGGGGGTCTGTGTTCTTGGCTTTGATAAGATTTGTTCCCTGGTCTCTGAAGTATATTGAGACCTTCACTAACACACTGGCCAGCCTTCCTACTTTCAACCACACATGAACCGGCCTGTATCTGGCTAGAGTCCAGCACATCTGCAGGTAATCCATTCATCTCTGTTCTCCATCCTAATCTGGAAGGGCCAATAGTGACATCACAGACATCTTTCGTCAAACAGACCAAGTCCATCTGGCTCCAGATCCTTTACTTTACTTGTGATTCTTATTTAAAAGTGTATTTTTATTTTATTTTTGTTTTGTTTTAAACAGGATCTTTTTTTTTTTTTTGATTTTTCGAGACAGGGTTTCTCAGTGTAGCCCTGGCTGTCCTGGAACTCACTCTATAGACCAGGCCGGCCTCGAACTCAGAAATCTGCCTGCCTCTGCCTCCCAAGTGCTGGGATTAAAGGCATGCGCCACCACTGCCCAGCTTTGAAACAGATCTTGCTGCATATTTCAGAAGAGCTCACGCAATTGTACTGCTTCAGCTTCTTGAGTACTGGGAACATTCGTGAGTGTTGTTACACACAGTAAAGGAGTGTGTGTGTGTGTGTGTGTGTGTGTTTGTGTGTGTGTGTGTGTGTGTGTGTGTGTGTGTGTGTGTGTGATGTAGCCTAGGTTGGCCTGGGAGTCATTACGTAATTGAGACTGTTCTCCAGCTCTGAACACTTTTGCGTCTGTATCCCAAGGGCTGGGATTCCAGGCAACCACACCCACCGCAGTGTTACATTCTTCACAAAATGACCTCCAGGCCAGTTTGGGCAACTTTGTGAAACTGTGTATTTAAAAAAAGAAAATGTGCTGGAGAGACGATGACTCAGAGGCTAAGAGTGCTTGCCGTTTTTTCCAGAGGACCGAGTATGATTTCCAGCGCCCATACCTGACATCACACAGCTGCCTGTAACTCCAGCTGCAGGGGATCCAACCCCCTCTTCTAGTTTTGGCAGTCACATAGTCATAAGAAATAAACAAAACAAAACAAAAACCACTTTTTGTGGTTGTTTTTGTTTGTTTGTTTTATTGAGAGAATGTCTGTTTTTGTAGCCCTGGCAGTGTTGGAACTCACTATGTAGATCAAGCTAGCCTCATATTCAACGTAGATCTGCCTGCCTCTGCCTCCCAAGAGCTGGAAGTATGTGTGCTACCACACCCAGTAAGAGTAAGTTTTTGTTTTTTCAGTACATGTTCTAGAGAAATCACAAACTCGGCTATATTGAATCAAGTGGGATAAATTCTCTTTTCCTAAAAGTTATCACAAATAATTTCTACTCCCCTTTTCAAAACAACTCTTAGCCTGAGCACAGTGGTCCTGCCTACAATCCTATACTTGGAGGGTAATTAGGAGTTTGAGTTGGGAGCCAGACATGTTGAGTTTCCCCTCACACGAAAAAGACAAGCAAAAGAAAACAAAGCAGAAAGAACTCTGGTGCTGGCTCATGAGAACTAAGAATTAGAAACCAATTAAATAGAGAAAAACAAGAGCAATGTAAGGAGAAACAGGAAGGAGCCAGAGCATACATGCCAGAGGGTTGGAATTCTCCCTCCTCCCATATGCTTTCTGAGCAGAGCCCCAGAACCCTGTTACCTTCCCCATCTCCTCCACAAAACTCTGTACCTCCCTTTAAAAATAGTAAAATCTACTAGGGTGAAGCTCACAGGTAGATGCTTGATGTTAGATTTGGGTTTGACATCCAGCAACGTAAAAACGTGTATATACTCACCAGAACTGCAGTTTCCATAGAGTATTGTTTATGCCCTTTGACCTAACTTTTAAAAAGAAAATTTTTTTTTGTTTGTTTGTTTTCGAGACAGGGTTTCTCTGTGTATCCCTGGCTGTCCTGGAACTCACTCTGTAGACCAGGCTGGCCTCGAACTCAGAAATCCACCTGCCTCTGCCTCCCAAGTGCTGGGATTAAAGGCGTGCGCCACCACTGCCCGGCTTAAAAAATATTTTTAAAGATTTATTTATTTATGTGAGTACACTGTTGTTATCTTCAGACACATCAGAAGAGGGCACTGAGTCTGATTACAGACGGTTGTGAGTGACCTTGTGGTTGCTGGGAATTGAACTCAGGACCTCTGGAAGAGCAATCAGTGTTCATAACCACTGAGCCATCTCTCCAACCCCTTGACCTAACTTTTATATCAGTTTGTATATCTGGGTAATTTTACTTTTGTGGCTCTAAATGTATTGGACAGAGTATAAAAGCTAGTAGCATATCTAGGGGGAAGGATGACTTTTATGCATCTCAAGACTTAACTGCTGTCTCCCCTCCTTTTTCTGAAACTTTTCTGTAGCCCAAGCTAGCCTCAGAGTCACCATGTAGCTGAGGATAACCTTAAACTTCTGATCTTCCTGCTTCTACTTCCCAAGTGCTGAGATTAGAGGCCTGTGTCATCGTGCCTATTTTAAAGTTTTTTTTTCCATTTAAAATTTTGTTTCTCTTTTGAAGCTCTGGGACCATTTTATCAGAATTTGAAAGGAAAACAACTGAGCAGCAGGCTATCGGTCTGAACAGAGATTGGGAGGAGGGAGGTGAATTACGAGGAAGACAAAAGTTATGTCTTTTAAGTTAGGGTCCAAGAAAGCAGGCAGTCCATCAGTGGTGGTCCATAAGCAGCTGCACTGTGGAGACAGTCATCAGAGAAAAACTGAGAGTTTCCACAGTAAGGAGGAATCTTGCTTAGGAGTTGAGCCACCATCTCAAGAGATGAGGGGGAGGGGAAGAACTCCTGGGAGTCCTAGGATAATCTTAGAATTTAAGTTAGTTTACATTTATCATCATCTAGTGTGTCTGTGCACTCAGACCAACAAGTGCTATGAAATGTGTATGCAAGCCAAAGGACAACTCTGGAGAGTTGGTTGTCCTTCCTGTAGATTCAAGGTTTTGAACTCAGGTTTCAGGCTTGTGCAACAAATATCTTTACAAGCCAAGACATCTTGCTGGCCTATAGTATAACTTTGGATGTAACTAAGATGCTAGTTTTTGGCAATGTCCACTTAAGGTCTTCAAATGTTGGTTACATGGTATTCAAAAGGATACACACTGGGACACAGTAACTAATCATAATGCCACTGATGTGTAAGTGTTTACTGAACTGTGGAAGTGTTCACTGAGCTCAAGAACTTCCTACCAGCTCCTTACACGTTGCTTCACTTTGTTTCATTTACACTTATGGGAAATAGGTAATTATTTACTCCACTTTACAAAGGAGAAAAGGCCAGTATACAAGGGACTGTCTCTTACAAGGGTAAGATAGCTCAGCAAGTAGAGGTGCTTGGGGACCTGAGTCCAATCTCCCCTCCCGCAGGTGGCTGGAGGGAACCAGTCACAACTCTTGAGAGTTGTTCTGTGACTATAAGCATACTATGGAATTTTAGTATGTAGACATACACACACACACACACACACACACACACACACACACAAAATAAATAAATAAAAATAAATAAATAAGTCAGGCAATTGTGATATACCTTTGATCCCGGCACTTAGGAGGTCGAGGGAGGTGAATCTCTGGATTACAGGCCAGCCTAGTCTATAAAGCCAGTTCCAAGATGGCCTGGGCTATTGTGAGTACACTGTAGCGGACTTCAGATACATCAGGTCCCATTACAGATGGTTGTGAGCCACCATGTGGTTGCTGGACTCAGGACCTCTGGAAGAGCAGTTAGTGCTCTTAGCCTCTGAGCCATTTCTCCAGCCCTGTAATTTTTTTTTTTAAAGGTTTCAGATGATACATTTCTTTAATCCCAGCACTTGGGAGGCAGAGGCAGGTGGATTTCTGAGTTTGAGGCCAGCCTGGTCTACAGAGTGAGTTCCAGGACAGCCAGGGCTATACAGGGAAACTCTGTCTCGAAAACCCCAAAAATAAATAAATAAATAAATAAATAAATAAATAAATAAATAAATAAAATAAAAGTTTCAGACATGTGAAGTAGTTTTCTTAGGGTCAGTTTGCTTCTGAGTTTAGGGACTGGACTAGAATGTTAACAAAACCTTGACTCTGGAAAGAAAAAACTGTTTAATGTTTTCATCACAAATAATAAATGTTTAAAGGGAAAGAATGTTTAACCTAATCTAAATATTATACAATGTACAAAGGTAGATGCTGATGTGGAAGTCAGGAAGTGCATGCTGACAGGAGCCTGACATATCTGTCTCCTTAGAGGTCTGCAAGAGTCTGACATATTCAGAGGCAGATGCTCACAGCTAACCATTGAACTGATCATGAGGTTCCCAATGGAGGAGTTAGAGTGAAGACTGAAGGAGTTGAAAGGGTTTGTGACCCCATGAGGAGAGCAACAATACCAACTAACCAGAACCCCCAGGGTCTAAACCACCAGCCTGGGAGCACTTAGGGAGGGACCCATGACTCCAGCTGTATATGTAAGGGAGGATGGTCCTGTCAGGCATAGGTGGGAGAGGAGGTCCTTGGTCCCATGAAGGCTGGACACCATGTGTGGGGGAATTCCAGGGTGGGGAGGTGGGAGTAGGGTGTAGGTGGGGGCACATCCTCATAGTAGCAGGAGGAGGGGGGATGGAATAGGGGATTCTATGGCAGGAGGGGGAAATGAGGTAAGGGGATAACATCTGAAATGTAAATAAAATATCCAGTAAACAAAAAGAAAAAGAAAAAAATTGATATTTTTTAGTATGTGTTTTATGTTTTTATGTATCAGCTGGAAGCTGGGTGCAGAAGCTCTTCTTGTCTATCATTCAAGAGAAAAGAACCGCCAGGCAGTGGTGGTGGCGCACGCCTTTAATCCCAGCACTTGGGAGGCAGAGGCAGGCGGATTTCTGAGTTCGAGGCCAGTCTCTACAGAGTGAGTTCCAGGACAGCCAGGGCTACACAGAGAAACCCTGTCTCGAAAAACCAAAAAAAAAAAAAACAAGAGGAAAGAACCTTAGCAGGATTGACCTATAGGCTAGCCTGGGCTACAGAGTGAGACTCTGAATAAAACAGAAAAATTGTATTTAAAAAAACAAACATTTTTTTCGTTTTCTGTTTTTCCTTTCCCTTTCTTTGTTTCTTTCCTTGTTTCTTTCTTTCGTTTTTCTTTTCTTTTTGATTTTTCCAGACAGGGTTTCCTGGAACTTGCTTTGTAGACCAGGCTGGCCTCAAACTCAGAGATTCACCTTCCTTTTCCTCCGGAGTCCTGGAGTTAACCACGCCCAACCTTTTTTGTTTATTGTTGTTGTTGTTGTTTTGTTTGTTTTTTGAGATAAGGTCTCCCTATGTTGCTCAGGCTGTTCTGGTACTGGCTATACTGAGATAACCACTTATATCCTTTAGGATGACTGTTCTAAAACAAGAAGGAGTTGAGATATTATGAATGAAAACTTCTGAGGGTGGAAAAGGAAGTTCCTGAAAGATTTGGTGTCCCTGAGAGATGCTATTATTTACTTATTTACTGTATCGGGCTGCCATTTCCATTCTCAGTTGTATTTCCCACACTGAGGCTGTTCCCACCCTTCCTGTGTCCCTTGAGTTGAGCAGGCACTTCCTGTCCTGTTGGAAATGAAAGTTAGGAGTTGGGGGTAGCCGAGCACGTATTTATTCTGCAGCATGCCGGCACTGTCTGTTCCGTTATCACAGCAAAGCAGCCGCAGGAAAAACAGAGAGCAGAGCTTTGTTTTAGTGAGAGTCTGGGCTTAATGTCTGTTGTGAGAAAGACAGAGTTAATTTACTTCTGGAGAATGTGTGTGGCGGCAGTGGGAGGCCTGAGGAGGGGCTCTGAAGGCATTCAGTCTCCCTCCCTGTTCTAGGTGGATGGGTAGGCTTCCTTGGTACTACTCCTAAGTTTTTGTTTTTTTGTTTTTTTTTTTTCTTGTTACAACTCCTCCTTAGAGGTCCAGGTGAGTGTTACTGTAGCTGTGTGAGATTCTTGATACTTAAGTTATATTCTTCTTGCTTTCCTTCTTTGTGAAACATGCTTTTTAAAGAGTTATGATTTGTCTGTTTGACAGCGCAGAGGCGACAACCGAACTCTGTGAACGTCATTCAACTTGGCTATAAATTCCATACCTGGTGAGTTTTTATCCTTGTTTAAGCTTCGTGGGTCTTAAGAGCTAAGAAATAGTAGATTAAACAGTCCAACTGCTGGGCAAGATGGTGCAGGAAACTTTATCACTCAGGAGAGCAGCATGATGGTTAGGAGTTCAGGGTCCCCCCAACCCCCTTAAGTGGAAATCATTGCCAGCCTGGGCTACATAAGACCCTGTCTGAAAAAAGTACTAAACAGGGCTGAAGAGTTGATTTAGTGGTTAAGAGCTATTACAGAGGCCCCAGACTTGATTCTCAGCACCCACATGGTGCCTCACAAGCATCTTTAACTCCAGTTTTAGGGAGTCTGATGCCTACTTCAGACTTCCTACCTGTGTTCCTGTCTTGAAAAACCAAATAAATACATATAATTTTTTTTAAAGGTTTCAGACATGTGAAGAAGTTAGTTCCGATCCCCCAGGAACACATGTGGTACATAATACTCATAAACAATTAAATACATTAACTTTTTAAAAAAAAGAATGAGGTATATGCTGGAATGGTGGGGACATGCCTCTGTGGCAGACTGCTAGACCATCTAGTACAAACAAGATAGCCAAACCTAAACCAAACAAATGGGGACAATCATTTGTGTGTGTGTGTGTGTGTGTGTGTGTGTCTGTGTGACTGTGTGTGTCTGTGTGACTGTGTGACTGTGTGAGTGTGTGTGTGTATGTATATTATAGTAATATTGCACTAAGGAGACAGGGAGATATCAAATTTGAGGTCAGTCAGACTCTTATCTTACATAAACAAGTAATTAAATAAAACATAAAGTTAAGTAAGATAGCTCCCACTTGTGCTGAAGGTTTAGCTTAGTGATTGGGAGAGCCCTCGCTTAGCATGCTGGGGTCTTTGGTTTTGATCCCTGAGACCACCAAAAATAAATAAATAAATAAATTATAACAGAACGAAAAGCTTCCACTTGTTCCAAAAATAAATCACAAAGTGCTGAGGTTCCAGGACTTGTTCTATGGGTGATGCCCTCCTGCTGGGAGATTCTGAAACAGGAATGGTCACCCCAGACATAACGGAACAAAGGCTCTGAAATTATTTCCATCGTATATTTAATTTGTTTATGCTTTTTGACATACTCATCTTTGTACTCTTTCATTACATTTAAAATTTTTTTGTGTTTTTTTTTTTTTTTTTTTGTGTGTGTGTGTGTGTCTGTGTATGTGTGTGTGTTTTGGGGACGAATTTCAGGAGTAGGTTCTCCCTTGTACCCTGTGAGTCCCAGGAATTGAATCCATATTTTTCAGCACCTTTACCTGCTGAACCATCATCCAAAAAAAAGTACAGCCTAGGCTGGCCTCTTCCCTAAACACCGTAGTGGCTCCTATGTACTGGATCACTCTGTGACCTTGGCTGGCCTCAAGCTTTTGGTGATCTTTCTTCATGCATGCTGGGGGTTACAGCTTTAAACAGAGTATCACCATTCCTAGGCTATGGTCTTCCTATTTCCTTATTATTATTTTGCTAAGATCTATTTTTTTTAATTTATTTATTAGCCGGGCTGTGGTGGTGTATGCCTTTAATCCCAGCACTTGGGAGGGAGAGGCAGGTAGATTTCTGAGTTCGAGGCCAGCCTGGTCTACAGAGTGAGTTCCAGGACAGCCAGGGCTATATAGAGAAACCCTGTCTCAAAAAACCAACAAAAACAAAAACAAAAAACAAAAAAAAAAACCCCACAGGGGTTATAAACACAAAAAGGCAGGACATAGGGAAGGGGATGACACTGGAGCGTGGGTGTTCAGGGGAGTACAGATATCTTTCAGAACAGGGTTAAGATCTATTTTTTTTTAACATATATATATTTTAAAGAGTTATTTATTTTATGTGAGTACACTGCCGCTGTCTTCAGACACACCAGAAGAGGGCATCTGATCCAATTACAGATGGTTGTGAGCCACCATGTGGTTGCTGGGAACTGAACTCAGGACCTCTGGAAGAGCAGATGGTGATCTTAACCACTGAGCCGTCTCTCTAGCTCCTAAGATCTATTTTTTCATGTTAAAAAAAAAAAAAGTGGCTTGGCAGTGGTGGTGCACGTCTTTAATCCCAGCACTTGGGAGGCAGAGGTAGGCAGATATCTTATGATTTCCAGGCCAGCCTGGTCTACAGAGTGAGTTCCAGAATATCCAGGGCTACACAGAAGAACCCTGCCTCAAAAACAAAAAAAACAACAACAAAAAAAAATTGTGTGTGAGCGTGTGTATGTATGTATGTATGTATGTGCATATGCGTATACATGTATACATGAGAAAGGGGGAGGGAGAGAGGGAGAGTGCACATGTATGAGAATGCTGGTGTCCATGGAAGCTAGTGCCCATATTGGTGGCTGTGAGTCACTTGATGTGGGTGCTGGGAATTGTGCTCTCCTAGAGTAACAGCAGTGCTCTTAACCCCTGAGCCAGCCCTCCAGCCCCCATAATCTTTCTTACTGCATCAAGATCACCCTACATATAAACTAGTCTGAGCTCTGAGTCCTCACACAGAGTATCTTCTTCTTTGCATGCTCTGGAAGGCAGAGTCAAGAGGGTCCTTTTAAATCAAGCTTGAAATCTTAAAAAAAAAAAAAGTTATTTCATTTATTTATCTTTGAACGTGCATGTGTGGGGATGTCACATTGGGTGCTGAGGTCGGGAGAGAACAATTTTTGGTAGCTGGTTCTCTCCTTCTACCATGTTGATCTGGGGACCCAACTTAGGCCTGGCAACCTACTAAGTCATTCTGCAGGCCAAGTTTGAAACCTTGTAGCTGAGATCTCAGGGAAAGAAAGCTTCAAATCAAAACAAAACCACAACAAAAACCATTGTCTTTTCATTGATAATAGGGTAATTGTTTTTTTTATAATAATCAGAACTTGTTCATGGAGAAATAGGGATACATTTGAAAAGGATTAGACCTAAGAACTCTTCTTTCTAGCTTGAACTAAGCCTATGAAAAACAAACTAAAACAGAACATCCCGGGCATTAGGACCCAGTGGAAGTGGCTTGTCCTGACTTTGGGTTAACTTCTCTCAGTGACGTAAGGAGCAGACCTAGCTCATTCTTCCCCGCAGGCCCCCCCTCCTCACTCCCTCTCTCTCTTGCTTGCTCCTTTTCTCCTCTTTCTCCTCCCCCTCCCTTCTCCCTTCCCTCCCTCTTTCCCTCCCTTCCTCTCTCCCTCTCCTTTCCCCCCTCCCCTTCTCCCTCCCTCTTTCTCCCTCCCTTTCCTTCACTCTCTTCTTTCTCTCTCTCAGCTCCGTAACAGTAAAGAAAAAATGCTGCTATCAGTGACTTCCAGGCCTGGGATTTCGACTTTTGGCTATAACAAGAACAACAAGAAGGTAGGAAAAAGTGCTTTTGGTGAATCCAGCTACTTCCTCTCCTAGGGATCCCGGAGCGCCCTTGGTTTTAGAATTCTCCTTTAAGAGGGGAACTAGATTCCTCTCTTCCCCCTTCAGCGCCTCTCCTTCCACCGCGTCTTCCCTGCTCTTTTGCACCTGGTTCTGGAGTTAAAGGAATTTAGAGCAGAGGTTTGTGAGGCTGGAGGAGGCAGCGGAATAAAAACAACCAACTTTGCAAGTTTGTATCTTCTGAAAGGAAGTTAGTCTGACTGTCTGCTGCTGCACCAATGGTCCTGGGGATAGTCTGACAACTCAGACCTTGTCCCTAGGCTTACTTCCCGCAAGATTATTTTATCATTTTTGGTTAATTGCATCCACCTTTACCCCCGCCTCAGTTCGCTTTTTTAACTCAACCCACCAGATAGCTGAAATTACAGGTAATCTTAGAGGTCTCAAAGCTTAAAGTATTAAGTGTGTGCTTCTAGAGGAGAGACCCTACCCCACCCCACCCATCCTGGCAGAGGAATTTGGGGAGATAACATGCTTTGGGATTAAGGCAGAAAGCTCTGTGATTCTTTGGGTCATGCCTTTTGAGAGGATACTTGGAACCCTGCAGATAGCCAGGCTTAGCAAGGATCCCTGGAGTCTTTATGATTAACCCCTGGCTGCCTGAGGAGTTAAGGTCTGGTTGAGTGAATGAATAGCCTGGAGAGAGATGGACAGGCTTGCCCACATTTGCCAGAGAGTATCCTTGATAGTTTCTTGGCATTTTGTGGTATGCGATGCTGGGGGAGGAGCTTTGAGCCATAGCAGGAAGACTCTGAGCATTACAGCTGTTCTTTAAGGAAACACGTGGTGTAGAGAGATCTATGCTTGTTTTATGGAATGTTGGAGGTGGGGAAAGATTCATATCCTTATGGACCTGAAAAGACCATTTCAGAGACTCGAACACTAGTATCTCATCAGGGCAGTACCCCAGTGGATTTATTTTATGTGGCTTTCACTCTGTTTATATGCTTAAGAAATAAAGCTCTACAGCCAGGTGGTGGTGCAAGCCTTTAATCCTAGTACTCAGAAAGCAGAGGCAGTCCCTGATCACTAAGTTCAACAGCAGCCTGGTCTACGAAGCAAGTTCCAGGACAGCCAGAGCTACAGAGAGAATCCGTGTCTCAAAAAACAAACAAAAACAAAAAAAAGAAATGAAGCTCTATGCATATTTTTGATTTTACACACACACACAC
>NW_021620409.1:309260-312506 GCF_004785775.1 Grammomys surdaster | reverse complement strand
AAAAAAAAAAAAAAAAAAAAAAAAATCAATGAATATGTATGTGTATTATCTTTATTGTCCTCAACTCTATATAGTACTGTATAAAAGTTTCATTCTCTTTTTTTGTTAGTTTTTGGGTTTTGAGACATGGTCTCCCTCTTTGCTCCAAGTTGGCCTAGAGCAAGTCTCTGTAGCCCAGGCTAGTCACAGAATCACAGGCATGAATGAGCCACTGCATCTTATTCTTTCTTTTCTCTCTCTTTCTCTTCCTTCCTTCCTTCCTTCCTTCCTTCCTTCCTTCCTTCCTTTCTTTCTTTCTTCCTTTCTTATCTGGTTTTATAATATAGCCCAACTGGCTCTCAAACATGTAATTCTCCTGCCTCAGCCTCCCCAGGGCTCATACTACACAGTTTCTTTTCTGATTCTTTTCTCCCCTCCAAATTTCTCAGGATACCCATTAGAATAAAAGGAAATGAATCTTCTCTTTCAGGTTTTTACCTATTTGAATATATCTAAAATGTCTTTCTCAGCTCTCCTTTCCCTTTGGAGTATGGGAGATGTCTAAGATTTAGATTCCTTATTTTCTTCTCTTTGTTTTTTTTGTTGGTTCTGATGCTGGGGATGGAACTTGTGGCCTTGCACATGCACTTGGTGACTAAGCCAAGAGCTAGATGTTTAGATTATAAGAGTAGGAGAACTCTGAGACCAAGAGATAGGACTAAAGATTTCAATTGAATCTCATATCTCTTCCTGATAATTTATAAGGTCTGGGAAACAGTTCAGGAAATACTGGCAGGGGATAGGATAGGAGCGGGGGAACAGCTGCATAGTCACTAATTGTATTTGCCAAGAAGACCTTGGGGGATGGTGGGATGGCCCTGTGTGTGAAAGCAATTGGCATTTCAAGCTCCAGGTCCCATGGTTGAAGGAGAGAATCACTCCCTTCCTAAAATTGGTCCTGCCATCTGCACACACAGAGTGTGGCATGTGTACTCACTCATAGACACACACAGATATACACTAATGATAATAATAATAATAAAATAAGTAATTAAAAAAAGCCTTGGGGGGGGGTCTGTCAGGATGATTCAGATGGCAAAGGTCATGCCTTCAAGCCTGAGTCCTATCTCAGGACCTACATTAGGTAGGAGACTCCCACAAGTTGTCCTCCGACCTCTACATGCACACAATAAATTAAAAGTGTTAAGTGGAGAAAGCATTCTTTGGATTCTTACAAGCCAATGTTCTGAAACACCTGAGGAAGCGATATTTGCACATTGTGGACATTGTGCACATTGTGGCTGTGCACAAGACTGATTCTGTGTGCATATATGGGCTTGTGAATTTAAGGTATATGAACTGAGACTGCTATGCTGCTCTTCTTCCTGGTGTTGACACATAGAGTTTGGTGCCTTTGTTCTAGTTTCAGAAAAGTGTTTCAATTTTCTCATGTTAATCTATGCTTTTGAGGTTGGGGGTGCGGTTGGTCTGGTCCATTTTTGATTCTATGTATCCCTAGTTGGCTTGAAACTTACTCTGTAGCTGTGTAGACCAAGCTGCCCTGGAACAGATCAATCTTCCTGCTTCAGTCTCCAGTTTCCAGGATTACAGGCCAGCATCACCATGCAAAAACAATTCATGTAATTTTTTTTTTTTTTAATGTATATGGGTGTTTTGCCTGCAGGTATGTTTGCATGCCACATATGTGCCTGGTGCCTTTGGAGGCTAGAAAGGGTGTTAAATTCCCTGAAACTGGAGTTACAGACAGCACTGAACTGCCACGTGCGTGCTGGAACCCAGTCTGCATGCTCTGAAAGAAAAGCCAGTGTCCTTAACTGCTGAGCCATCTCTCCAGCCCAATTTGTGCACTTTTTAACCTAAAGTTAAACATTTTAAAGATCCTGGGCTGGGCATGGTGGCCTTCTGTGAGTTTGAGGTCAGCCTGGTTTACATAGAGAAAACTTATCTCAAGGAAAACAAGCAGAGCAGCCTGGACAAGTGAAGCACGCCTTTGGTCCCAGCTGAGAGAGGCAGAGGCAGGCGGATCTCTGAGTTCTAGGCCAGCCTGGTCTACAGAGTGAGTTTTAGGACAGCCAGAGCTACACAGAGAAACCCTGTCCTGAATAACCAAAAAGGGTTTTTTTTTTTTTAATTTTTGGTGATAAATCTAAAAATGTACACTTTTTAAAATTAAAAAAATAAAAAGATTTGTCAAAAGTCCTGTAGTTTCTTACTCAAGTAAGAACGAGTGACATTAATTTGCTATAGGTGTTCTTTCAGGCATTCCTTTCTACTGTGACAGTCTTAATTTTTTATTATTATTTAATAAAAATTACTTATAAGAGCTTGCAAGGTGACTCGGGTTGCTTACCACACAGTCTGAGCATCTGAGGATCTGAGTTCGGGTCCTAGAATCCATGTAAGAAAGCTGGATGAGGTGGTACAAATCTGCAACCCCAGCACTCCTATGGCAAGATGGCTGAACTTCATGAAAGTTCTCAGGCCAGCTCTCCTGGTCGATACATAGCAGCACCTACATTAAGATATATAGCTCATGCCAGTGATCTCAGCACTCGGGAGGCAGAGGCAGGAAGATTGCTACAAATCCCAGGCTAGCCAGGGCTACACAGCATGGATCAGTATAGTACAAAAAAGCTGAGTGACATATACCTGTAATCCAGGTGTTCTGTGGAACCAACACTGGGGAGGTAGAGGCAGGAGGATTAGGATTTCAAGGTCACCCTAAGCTACATACTGAGTTTGAGTTTAGTTGCATGAGGGCCATTCCTCAAACAAAAACCAAAAGACACACACACACACATATACATACACACACATACATACACACACACGTACACACACACACAGATACATACACACACATACACACATACATACATATATACACACACATACACACATACATACACACACACATACATACACACACATACATACACACACATACATACACACACATACATACACATACATACACATACATACACACATACATACACATACATACATACACACACATACATACACACACACAGTTGCATGAGGGCCATTCCTCAAACAAAAACCAAAAGACACACACACACACATATACATACACACACATACATACACACACACTTACACACACACACAGATACATACACACACATACACACATACATACATATATACACACACATACACACATACATACACACACACATACAGACACACACATACATACACACACATACATACACACACATA
>NW_021620409.1:298763-309160 GCF_004785775.1 Grammomys surdaster | reverse complement strand
ACACACACACATACACACACATACACACATACATACATATATACACACATACACACACATACATACACACACATACATACACACACATACATACATACACACACATACATACACACACATATACATATACACACATACATACATACACACACACACATACACAAGCAGGGTTGTGCTGGGTTGTAGCTCATTTAGTAGAATCTTTGCTCCTTAATCTCCAGCTCCCAGCACCACACAAACAGGCCTAAATGGCACAGGCCCAAAATCCTCACCCTCAGAGGCCACAAGTTTGAGACTGGCCTGATCTATGTAGTAATCTCTGGGCCAGTCCAGGGCTATACAGTAAGATCTGTCAAAGTCCTGTAGTTTCTTACTCAAATCTGACTCCTGGAGGCGAATGAGTTACATTAATTTGCTGTAGGTGTTCTTCCACCCTGTCTCATGAAAACAATAAAACTAAAAAATAAGGCCCTAGTTTTGATTTATAATACCTTGCCCTGCCCCTCCAAGCCAAAAAAGCCATGAAGTGAAATGCATGCTTCCTTCCTTCCTTTCTTTCTTTCTTTCTTTCTTTCTTTCTTTCTTTCTTTCTTTTTTTTTTTTGTTTTTGTTTTTGTTTTTTGTTTTTCGAGACAGGGTTTCTCTGTATAGCCTTGGCTGTTGTGGAACTCACTCTGTAGACCAGACTGGCCTCGAACACAGAAATCCGCCTGCCTCTGCCTCCCAAGTGCTGGGATTAAAGGCATGCACCACCACCGCCCGGCCATGTTTCTTTATATAAGGAAAAATTTTACATTATAGTTTACTGCTGTTTATTGTTATTAGTTCTAGTTTCTAGAATAAAAAATACTTATAAGAGCTTGCAAGGTGACTCAGGGGTTGCTTACCACACAGTCTGAGGATCTGAGAATCTGAGTTCGGGTCCTAGGATCCATGTAAGAAAGCTGGATGAGGTGGTACAAATCTGTAACCCCAGCACTCCTATGGCAAGATGGCTGAACTTCCTGAAAGTTCTTGGGCCAGCTCTCCTGGTGGATACATAGCAGCAGAAGTAATAAGACCCTGCCTTGAGGTTGGTGGAGAAAACTGTCTCCTGTGATAAGTTAACCTCTGACCTCCACATACATGCTGTAACATGCACACACACAATAAATGTATAATTCAAAATTTAAAGGATATAGTAAAAATGGGAAGCTTATTAGCAGACTGTTTGCCTAGCACCCCTGAAGCTCTGGACTCTGTCCTAGCATAACTCCATCATAGAATAAACCAGTGTGATGCAGGCCTGTAGTCTCAGCACTTGGGAGGTCCATGGTCAACCTGGGTTACATAGCCAACCTGAGATACCCAAGACCCTGTCTCCATAAAACGAAAAGGCTGGATGTGTTTGACTATTTTAATCCCAGTATTTGGGAGGCAGAGACAGGTAGGTCTCTGAATTAGAGTCCCAGGCCAGCTACATATAGTGAGACACTGTCTTAAGACAGCAACAGCCAGATATAGTAGCACAGGTCCTTAATTCCAGCACTGGGAAGCAGAGGCAGGAGGATCTCTCTGAGTTCGAGGTCAGCCTGGTCTGCAGAGTGAATTCCAGGACAGTCAGGGCCACACAGAGAAACTCTGTCTCAAAAAGCCAACCAACCAAAACAAAATCAATACTAACCAAACTAAAACAGCAACAACAAAAAACAAACAGGGGTTGGAAAGATAGCTCAGTGGTTAAGAACATTGGTTATAAGCCGGGAAGTGGTGGCGGACGCCTTTAAATCCAGCACTTGGGAGGCAGAGGCAGGTGGATTTCTGAGTTCCAGGACAGCCTGGTCTACAGTACAGAGTGAGTTCCAGGACAGCCAGGGCTATACATAGAAACCCTGTCTGGAAAAACCAAAACAAACAAACAAACAAACAAACAGAACATTGGTTGTTCTTCCAGAGAACCTAGATTTGAATCCCATCCACATAATGGCTCACAGTTACTTGTAAATACTGTTTTAGAGGATCTGACGCAGCTTTCTGACTTTCATAGACACCAGACACAGAAGTGGTGCACAGACATCCATACAAGCAAAATTCTCATACAGATAAAAATGAATCCTAAAAAAATAAAAACAAAACACACAGACCACTTGGTGCTCTTACAGAGGGCCTGGTTTTATTTCAAAGCATCTGCATAGTAGTTTACCACCATCCAAAATTCTGGTCCCAGGGGATTCTGACCTTCTCAGGCACCAAGCATACACATAGTACATATGCATTCTTGCAGGTAAAGCATTCACACATAAAAAACAATAAATAAATCTAATACCACCACCAAGTAGGATTAGGCTGAGTTAGGTGGCCTAACCCTATAATCCCCAGCCATCAGGGCAGGAGGCTAAGGATCACAAGACCAGCCTTGGCTACGTAGCAATTTTAAAGCCAGCCTGGGCTATGTGGGACCCTGTCTTAGAAAAACAACAGCAAAGAATCAAAAGAAAACACAAACAGAACCAGGATTGTTTTATTTTGAATTGTCTCATATATTTTACTTATCAAGGGAAGATTTCTCACAAGGAGTTTGTGACAGTCATAATTTTCTTTTTTATTTATTTTGTGTTTAGAGACAGTCTCAGGTAGCTCAGGCTGATGTCAACCTTGATAAAATAGTTAAGGCTGGCTCTGAGTTCCTGATCCTCCACCTCTCAAGTCCTAGGATTCTTGCATGTGGCACCATGTCTGGCTGGAAGTCTCAGTTTTCTTATTCTGTGTGTGTGTGTGTGTGTGTGTGTGTGTGTGTGTGTGTGTGTGCTTGTGCAAGCCAGTAGCAGACATTTCAGCCAGGCTGGCTTTACCAGTGAGCTCTGGGGATCCCCTTGTCCTGTCCATGTGAGGCCGTGCTTGGTTTTACCTGGATTCTGGGGGAAATTTTTTTTTTTTTTATGTCAAGAATGTTTTGGTGCATGTAAATGTGTACCACATGTGTGTCTAGTGTCCACAAAGGCCGTGAGAAGGTGTCAGATCCCTGGAGCTGGAGTTACAGATGGTTGTGAGCTGCCATGTGGATGCTGGGAACTGCATTTCTGCAATAACAGCCAGTGCTCTTAATCACTGAACTATGACCCCAGCCACTGGTGCTGGGAATCTGAAGCCAGATCCTCATGTTCTACTGAGCTGTCTCCCCAGTCCTTATTTTTAATTTAATTTCTTCATTTGTCATAGCGATAGTAACATAGTCAAATATAAGGACAAGTGATACAAACTTGTAATCCTGGTGACTCAGGAGACTGAGACAAGACTGTAAATCAAGGCCAGTCTTGGCTATGTGAGACTTTGTCTCAAACAAAGAAAGGGAGGAAACAACAGAGTTTAAGAGTGTGTCCTACTCTTGCAGGGACCAGAATTCCATTCCAGAAGCCCACCTTACGTACCTTGCCTATAAATCCAGTTCCAGAGGAACTGGAAGCCTCTGGCCTCTGTAGGTGCCTGGACTCAGGAGCTCATATTCACACAAACTCACCCCCCCACACACACACACACATACACACGGGTCACAGACAAGACAGACTGACACACATATACACACATGGGGGTGCAGGAGACAGGCAGGCAGGCAGGCAGACACACAGAAATCATTACATTTCTTTTAAATGAAATTTTATTTTAAATGATGTGTATGTGTGTGGGTATGTGCATGCAAGTATAAGTGCCTGCAAAGGCCAGGGGTGCCAGAGCCCTTAGATGCAGACTTAGAAGCAGTTGTGAGCCACCGGATGTGGGTGCTGGGAACTGAATTTGGATCCTCTACAAGAGCAATATGAGCTCTTAACTACTGAGCCATTTCTCCAGCTCCTAAAACCGATCTCCCTTCCTTCCTTCCTTCCTTCCTTCCTTCCTTCCTTCCTTCCTTCCTTCTTTTCTTTTTTCTTTCTTTCTCTTTCTTAAGGGATGGGGTTGTGGGTCTATGTTAAAACACTTTCTTAGCTTACTCAATCAAGGCTCTGGGCTCTATCCCTAGTACTAAAAACATAAATCGATAAATAAAAAAACTGAAATCAACGAATAAAGGCAGCCTTCTTTCTTGGGATGTTAGTGTTAAATTTCTATGCATTGGAATTAAAATAGCTACAAAAGGGAAGCAGGCTTGTCAACATTCGCTTGGAATCCCGGCGTTTTGGAAATGGAAACAGAGTAACTACATGGTGTTTGAGGTCAGCCAGTCTGTTTTCAGAGCAATTTCAGGCTAGTAGAACAAGACTGTTTTAAAGAAGGAAGGGAGGAAGGAAAGGAGGGTAGAATGGAGGGAGGAAGGGAGGGAGGGAGGGAGCTGTGGGTAAATATAAAGTTACAAAATGGCCTAGGCATAGTCGTGCATGCCTTTGATCTCAGCACTTGGGAAAGAGGCAGATAGGTCTCCGTGAGTTTCAGGCCAGCCTGGTCTACATTGTCATTACACTCTGATGACTCCTGCCATAAATGTGAAAGGATCTGCTAAATTCAGGACAGCCAGGGCCTCAAAATACCAAGTGGGCAAAAAGTTACAAAATGAAAAAGTGTGGATTTCAAAAAGGCTTCAACAAGATACTTTAATGTGATCACTTAAAAAAAAAAAAGCTAGTGGCCTTGAGATAGATAGATAAATACGAAGCAAGAAAGGTTAGTTGTAGGTCTCTAGACCGTGCCTTCAGTTAGCAGGACTGCCTCCGTGCAGACGTGCAGACAGGAGATAGGTGAGTTGGACTGGAAATGTCTGGGGATAAAGGAATCCGAACTTGTGAAGCTTCTAACCACGCCTTCCTTGACATCATCCCCCTGGCATCTGTTGTTAAACTTAACCCTTCACGGCAACAAACATTTCCTCTAGGAAAAAGAAAGGGGACTACTTTTGTTTGTTTTCCCCGACCCCTCAAACCCACGCGTCTGTGTTAGGTGTGCACATGTTGGGGGCCTCAAGACTGAGGGCAGCAATCTTTACCTTCCTCACTGAGGCAAGGTAGGCTGGTTGAAGCAAAGCCAGCATTGCAGACTCTGGCTCGACAGCTCGCTCCAGGGGTCCCATGCCCCACTGCCACCTTTGGAGCCTAAAGTCACACGCAGGTGGCACACAAGTCACCTGGGATTTGTGGCATTCACAGGAGTGCTTGGCACAATGTCTTTACCCCATGAGCTATCTCCCAGGTGTGTGTGTGGTGTTTGAGACGGGTCTCTCTGTAGCCCAGGCTATCCTTGAACTGAAGGTAACCCTCTGTCCTTATCTCCTGATCCAGGGGTTTTAGGCATGCACCACACTGCCTGGCACAGGACTGTTTTTGATTTGAGATAATTTACCTTCCCCATAGATTTTGCTCACAGGCATGGTGATGTTCATATATAATTCAAGCACTTGGGGAGGTCCAGGCAACAGGCAGTGAGTTCAAGAGTAGCCTCAGCTATGTTCTTAGGTCAAGGGCACTCGAAGCTACATAAAATGTGTCTCAAAAAAAAAATTTTGCCGGGCAGTGGTGGCACACGCCTTTAATCTCAGCACTTGGGAGACAGAGGTAGGCCGATTTTTGAGTTCGAGGCCAGCCTGGTCTACAGAGTGAGTTCTAGGACAGCCAGGGCTACACAGAGAAACCCTGTCTTGAAAAACAAAACAAAAATTATTTCCTGCCCCACATGTGTCTCAGTCCACATAGACTTCCACAGCTGGGCCTGAGTCTGCTCTGTGGGAGGAGTCTTCAGTCTTCTCTCCTGGCTCCTAGGTCAACAGTCATAACCTTTGGCTCTCTTACCTGCTATTGTGTCTTCTTCCTCTTGAGCGAGAAGTGATCTGTTTGCAACAGAGTGCAGGGACCTCTTCTCTCCCACGGTTTGGTGTTTTTGTGGTCGAAGGCTTACCAGGCCAGAGCTCTGTAGAGCTACGCCCCCGTTCCCCTCTCTCTTCCATTTTAGTCCAAACTGGTGCTTCATTGATTATTAAACTTCTTAAGCCAGGGGTGGTGATGCACACCTTTGTGGGCGGTGCCATCCCTGGGCTGCTGGTCCTGGGTTCAATAAGAAAACAGGCTGAGCAAGCCAGAGGAAGCAAGCCAGTAAACAGCACCCCTCATGGCTTCTGCATCAGCTTCTGCCTCCAGCTTCCTGCTCTGTTTTAGCTCTTGTTCTGACTTCCTTTGATGATGAACGGGTGATATGGAAGTGTAAGCGAAATAAACCCTTTCCTCTCCAGCTTACTTTTTGATTATGATGTTTCACTGCAGCAATAGAAATCCTAATTAAGACAAATTGTTAACAGCCTAGTGGGGTATCCTATGACAGACCTGACCATGTCTTTGGGAGGATTGTGGAAGGACTTTGGAACTTTGACCTAGAAAAGCCATTAAGTGTTGAGACCTCAGTGGGAATTTATTGAGGATGGAGGCCTGGCTTGTGAAGTTTCAGAGGGAAGTTTAAAGACTATTAATGAGTTGGGCAGTGGTGGCTCATGCCTTTAATCCCAGCACTTGGGAGGCAGAGGCTGGTGGAGTTCTGAGTTCGAGGCCAGCCTGGTTTACAAAGTGAGTTCCAGGATAGCCAGGACTGTACAGAGAAACCCTGTCTCAGGGGAAAAAAAAAAAAGAAGAAGAAGAAGATTATTAATGGCATTTGCTATTTTGAGTTAGGATTCCGCGGTTCTTGTCAGCTGGGGCCAAAGCGTCAGTTGCAATTAACAAGAGGCCAGCACCACTGAAGTGAAATCTTTGTGTTACTGTGACAATTGGTGCTGGAGCTAAGAAGTTAGCAGTGATTAAGAAGAGGCCAGCATCACTGAGGTGAGATCTGGGGAGTGTTTCCTGAGAGCACAGAGAAGCTGTGTTCCAGAGGCAGCCAAGGTTGTACCTCAAGCTAGCAGTTGGCAATGTGTAAGAGTCACCCAGGTGGTACTGGTTTTCAAGGCATGAAGGGGTCATGAAGAGCAGGTGAGGCTTGGCACTGTGAGAGCCCAGGAGAGGCCGTTGGAGAAGGTGTAGCCTCAGTGGCAATCCAAAGCCCAGAACTGAAGTAGTCATGCTAAGAACTTGAGGCGTGGCACTATGAAGAGAGTCTGTAAGAGGCTATTGGTGAAAGTGCAGCCCAGTTGCAGAGGAAGACCCAGCATTTTGGAGATGCCAGGACAACAAGATGATCACCAAGAACAGCAGCAGCTATGGAATAGAACCTGCCAGAACCGTGGAAGACACGCTGTGTGCTACAGAGGCAGAGCTGGAGAAGTGACCTAAGCCCTTGGAGAAGCCCAGAAGATCATGAGCGGATCCCAAACATTGGACATTAAGTTATTTATATATTGTTTGAGTTTGGTTTTGCTTGGTTCAGATTGTGATTGTGCCTGGGTTCTTCCCTTTTTTTTTTTTTTTTTTTTTTTTGTTTTTGTTTTTGTTTTCGAGACAGGGTTTCTCTGTGTAGCCCTGGCTTTCCTGGAACTCACTCTGTAGACCACGCTGGCCTCAAACTCAGAAATCTGCCTGCCTCTGCCTCCCAAGTGCTGGGATTAAAGGCGTGCACCACCACTGCCCAGCTGGGTTCTTTCCTCTTGAAGAAGGTATTTGATTTTGATTTTTACGAGAGCACACAGCTGAAAAACTTTGAACTTTTAAAAGAGATTTTGGATTTTTAGAGAGATTAGATTTTTTGTTTGTTTACTTGTTTGTTTGTTTGTTTGTTTGATTGGTTGGTTTGATACAATGTCTCTCTGTGTAGCATTGGCTGTTCTGGAACTCTCTGTAGAACAGGCTGGCCTAGAGTTCACAGATACCCGCCTGCCTCTGGCTCCCAAGTGCTGAGATCAAAGGTGTGTGTGTGCCACCACCACCCAGGAGATTGGATATTTTAAAGAAATAGAAATTTTGATGTATTTGTAAAAACTGTGGGACTTTTATCTGTTTATTTTATTTTTTTTTATTCTTTTGATTTATACCTATTGCTGCCTGCCCTCCTACCTCACACTGTCCCTTCCCATATCCTGTTCCCTTCTCCTCTGGGAGAGTGGGGGCTCACTTGGGTATTCCCCATGCCCGAACTTTGGCACCTCAAGTCACTGCAGAGCTAGGCACATCCTGTTCAACTGAGGCCAGACAAGGCAGTCCAGTCAGGGGAGGGTATTCCACAGACAAGCAAGAACTTTAGGGACAGCCCCTGCTCCAGTTGTTCTGGACCCACATAAAGACTGAGCTGCACATCTGCTACATATGTGCAGCCTGTGTATGTTATTTGGTTGGTGGTTCAGTCTCAGAGAGCCCCCAAGGGTCCAGGTTAGTTAACCCTATTGGTCTTCCTGTGGAGTTCCTATCCTCTTCTGGGCCCTCAATCCTCCCAACTCTTCCATAAGAGTCCCTGAGCTCCAACCAATGTTTGGCTGTGGGTCTCTGCATCTGTCTGTTTTTTTAGGCAGCTGCTGGGTGGAGCATCTCAGAGGACAATCATGCTAGGCTCCTGTCAAGTATCCAGCGTGTCAGGGATTGGTGCTTGCCTGTTATGTATGTTTTTATGTGAAATCTTGGGGATGAATAAGAAAGGAAGGGTTGCAGCTTAAGACAATGTGTGTGTCAACTGTACAAGAGGTCAGTCGTACTGTCTGGTTTTATGTGTTGACTTGACACAAGCTACAGTCATCAGGGAGGAAGGAGCCTCCCTTGAGGAAATGCCTCCATGAGATCCAGCTGTAAGGCATTTTCTCAACTACTGATCAATGTGGGAGGGCACAGCCCACTGTGGGTGATGCCATTCCCTGGGCTTGTGGTCCTGGGTTCTATAAGAAGGCTGAACAAGCCATAAGGAGGAAGCCAGTAAGCAGCACCCATCATGGCCTCTGCATCAGCTCCTGCCTCCAGGTTCCTGCCCTGTTTGACTTCCTGTCCTCACTTCCTTTGGTGATGAACAGCAATATGGAAGTGTAAGCCAACTCTTCTCCCCAATTTGCATTTGGTCATGGTGTTTTGTCACAACAATAGAAACCCTGACTAAGACAGGTGGAATGCCACGAAGTGCAAAGGGATGTTGGTTTTTTGTTTGTTTGTTTTTGTTTTTTGTTTTTTTGTTGTTTTTTGTTTTTTTGGTTTGATTTTTTCGAGACAGGGTTTCTCTGTGTAGCCCTGGCTGTCCTGGAACTCACTCTGTAGACCAGGCTAGCCTCGAACTCTCGAACTCAGAAATCCGCCTGCCTCTGCCTCCCAAGTGCTGGGATTAAAGGCGTGCACCACTACTGCTCGGCTGGTTTTGTTTTTTGAAACAAGGTCTCACCCTAGTCCTGGTCTAGGAACAAAGGTTGGTGCTCCTGCCTGAGCCTTGCTGACGTGTGCCAGGGTGTACATTCTTCTCTTTTTTGAATTCTGCTTTTGCGCCGTAGAAAGGATTATTTTTGTTTAGACTCCTCACAACTCTTTCCTCATGTTCCTGTGTTTCCTTCCCCTGTGCTCTTTTTTCATCCGAGTTCCTATTTTGATTTTCTTTTTGTTTTGGTATCTGACATCATAGGTTTTCTTCTAATTATGTCTCATGGTTTGGGGCTGTTTAAGTGGAAGGCATTAAAAGACCAGATGGAAGCATTCTTGGCACGGGAAGTAGTGGGCTTGATTGTAAAGTCATCAAGCTCTGAAGCAGGAGGGAGCGAGAGAGCCCTGAGGGTTGCCTGTGCCAGGCATCTTTGTTGAGTGTGTTAGTTTTTCAGAGAGAGAGGTGGCGCCAGAGACATAGCAGCATGTTTTGGGCTTGGTACTTATTCCTCTCCAGCTGTGCTTGGTGATTATAAATCCGGAATCTCTGCATTCTCCCCAGGGAATAAGCCAGTTCTAACAAACTTAGTCTTGCCTATATTCTCAGCACCCATGAGGCTGAAATAGGAGGACTGCTACAAGTTCAAGGCCAGCCTTGGATACATAGTTAGTTCCATGCTAGCCTGGGCTACAGAGTGATATAAATAATAGCTGGGCATGATGGGACACACTTGCAATCTCATCACTTGAGAGGTGGATACAAAAAAGTCAGCAGTGGCTACGTAGCAAATTTGAAGCCAGTTTGGCCATTACTAGACCTTGTCTAAAAAAAAAAAAAAAAAAAAATCCCAAAACTAGACATTGGAGCTAAGGTTAAGATGTTGGGCTGAGAACGAAGTGGGGGCATATGGACTGGATTGGCCCACAGCTGAAGGGGAGAGGGGAAGAAGCTCTGGCAGTGTCCCGCAGGGATGAGGGTCTTGCTTGGCTCAGCTTGCTTGTTTGGGTTGGTGGTCTCCGTGGCTGAGAACGCAGAGAGGTCTTTTATGGGAGATTAGACAGCGGCTGTGTAGGCTAAGGCCTGCTCCACTGTTTCTCATGGCGGATTTCTCCATGGTCTTAAGCTGTTTATTGTCATGGCAGAAAGTGTCAGGATTACATAGGTATGAACAACCAACCACTCTTGCCTAA
>NW_021620409.1:252660-298753 GCF_004785775.1 Grammomys surdaster | reverse complement strand
CTTCCAGCATCCCTCAGCCCCTGCCTGTTATACAGGGTCCTCCTGGCTTACGTACACCTCCCCTTACTCTGAACTCTCCAGCCAGAGGACTGGGCTGCCTTCCCTATATATTCCAGCCATTTTGGTTACCCTTTTGGGCCTCCTGACTCTTGCACCCGGTTCCCCCCTCTTTCCCTTCTCTCTCCAGCTCAGCTCAGTCTGCTCACATCCGCTCTGCACTCTCTGAGATGTCCCTGCCTCTGGCTATGCTCTGTCTTTATCCTCAGTAAACTTTCTCCTCCAGGGTACCTGGGAGTGGGCTTTTCTTTATTTCTTTCTTTTTTTTCTCCACAAACAAAAACCTATGGACTTTTCTCTGTGGGAGCTTATCTGCCCCTGTGAAATCTCCAATTTGCAGTGCAATTTGCAGTCCACTGAGCGTGGACTCCTTGCTAGCTGCCGGGTCTCACATTTTGAGAGGGGAGTTATGCTGTCTGTCTGCCTGCCTGCCTGCCTGCCTGCCTGCATCTCTTCCTCCTCTCTCCCTGTTCTTCTCTTCTAGGTTCTCACTGTTGTCCAGCCCCCCTGACCCCACTCATCTTGCCCTGTAGCTGTATATGCTACTGCTTTTAAAGACACTGACTGAAGCAGGATGTTCCTCTGCAGTCCGTTACCTAGGGTAGAGAATTAAATGTCTTGCAATCTAACAATGACAACAGGATTCATTTAATTTGGTTTATTTGTGAATATCAGACCAACTCTTAAATCTAGTAGGTGTTTTTAATGAATGGGATAGATCTCTTTGCCTATTTGGTGGTGGAGGGCACAGGAATGGGACTGAAGATTGAACCTAGGGTCTTGTACAGCTCATATTAGGTAAGGTCTCTGCTACTGAACTAAATCTTCAGCCATTAAAGGGGCAGGGCAGGGGACAAGGAATGGTTATACAAAGCTTTTGCCTGCTTTTTATTTTTATTTTATTTTTTATTTATTTTTTTATTTTTTATTTTTTATTTTTTTATTTTATTTATTATTTTTTTTTGGTTTTTCGAGACAGGGTTTCTCTGTATAGCCCTGGCTGTCCTGGAACTTTGTAGACCAGGCTGGCCTCGAACTCAGAAATCCGCCTGCCTCTGCCTCCCAAGTGCTGGGATTAAAGGCGTGCGCCACCACTGCCTGGCAGCTTTGAACTTCTGATCCTCCTGCCTTCGATTCCCAAATGTTAGGATTATAGGTGTAAATCAGCATTCCTGTTCTTTGCCTATTTTTAAATCTTATTTAAGACTGGATTTAAGCCGGGCAGTGGTGGGCTGGCCTCGAACTCAGAAATCCGCCTGCCTCTGCCTCCCAAGTGCTGGGATTAAAGACGTGCACCACCACCACCCGGCTTCTTCTCTTTTTTATTTTTTTTATTTTTTATTTTTTTTGGTTTTTCGAGACAGGGTTTCTCTGTATAGCCCGGGCTGTCCTGGAACTCACTCTGTAGACCAGGCTGGCCTCGAACTCAGAAATCCGCCTGCCTCTGCCTCCCGAGTGCTGGGATTAAAGGCGTGCGCCACCACCGCCCGGCTTCTTCTCTTTTTTAAAGACAGTGTTTCTCTGTCCGTCAGACAGGTAGCTCTGGTTGTCCTGGAATTCCCTTTGTAGATCAAGCCAGTCTTGAACTCAGAGATTCGCCAGCCTCTGTGTCCCAAGTGCTGGCTCACAGTGACATTTTGTACATCTCTATGATGTATTTCCATCACACACACAATCTGTTACCGTCGATCCCTTCCCTCCTCTCAGCTATCCCTCTTTCTAATTCCGTGTGTCCCACGGAACTTCACTGGGGTTGTTTACAAGCATGTGGGTGGAGAGTTTGTTTATAGAAGCATGTCCACTTTACCAGTGAGTATCCCACTAAAGAAAATGTCTGCACCAGCCGTCAACATTTACCATCTTCTGAACTCTCTGTTCTTGTCCTTTCAAGGGAAAATGTAGATGTCTTTTCAAAACTTCTCTCCCAGGAATTGCTTATTGCTTCATGCTCTTTAACCACTTGTTTGCAGCCTCAGTAGCACATACTTTTCTCTTTTCTTTCATCTATTTTTATTTCATATGCATTGATGTTTTGCCTGCATGCATGTCTTTGTGAGGGTGTCAGGAGTTACAGACAGTTGTGAGTTGCCATGTGGGTGCTGGGAGTTGAACTCAGGTCCTCTAGAAGAGCAGTCAGTGCTCTTAACCACTGAGCCATCTCTCCAGCCCTGTCACGCACCTACCATTCTGATCGTTTTCTAGGTTACAAGCTCTAACTTGTAAACTCCTTGTGGGAGTGTATTTAAATACATTATGGGCAGACATAGTTGGGCACTCAGCCAGTGAGGCTGACCCAAGAGGAGTCTGAGATCACTCTGGGCTGTATAAATAGTTCACATGGGCTTATATGAGCAGTACAGACTACAAAGGCACTCAAACAAGCAGAGATACCCAGAAGAGCCTCAGGCCAACCCATCTGCCTGGAAAAGACACTCCCCAACCTACTAAGCTGGCTGCAGGTTGTGTGGACAGCTTTCTGGACACATGTGCTGGGGTGATATGGCTGTCTTTGAGTCGTTTCTGCTTCTGTAAGTAGCCCCTCGCTCATACTTCTGTTTGTGACCCCAGTAAAACCCACTGGTTTGCCAAGTCAAACTTTGAAAGTTGAAGGCCTGCCTGAGCAACTTAGTTCATGCCTCAAAATAAAAAGTAAAAAGAACTGAAGATGCAGGCCTTGCCTAACATATAGTCAAGGCCTGGGTTTAATCCCCGGCACCACACAAATTAAAAGGCATTGTGAGATATTCTATCCATTCTATTAATGATTCCTCACAGGATCAATCAGTACTCCAATGGAGTCGGCAATTCAAGAATTCACTGAATGACTGAAATAGCCCAGAGGGTCTCATGGGCAATTAGTGGAGAATCGTTACTGTACAGAGAATGCGGACCTTCCCTTATTTGGAAGTATTATGACTTGGAACCCAAGCAAAAATATTCATTTATATTGCACAACCTAGAGGCCACTAGCTTCAGGACATATTGTATACATCATTCATATGCAGGTTGCCGTCATAGTTATAGTCAGATCACTGGGTGAATCTGTGAGGCTGTAGATTTTAAGAATATGATAAAGGTATATCTTCACGAATACCCATGCCTACTGTGCACCAGGTTCATGGCTTCACAGATGGGAAGGCTTTTCTCTTGCCCTGTGGTTAATGATGAAGTTAAGGGTCCCAGGTCAAGAATGAATTTGGTGGCAAATGAGTGGCTACCAGAGCTTTGAATTGTAGCCGGGTGTGGTTGCACACACACGTAAGTAATCCCAGCATTGAGGAAATGAAGCCAGAGAAATTTACAACTAGCCTGGGATATATGGGAGCCTATCTCAAACAGGGACACAGCACAAGGGATTCTTGAATCGTATCAGTTTAGTTTAGGGCGTAGAGCAAACCATAGCTCTTTGGTATTCTTCCTTTTTCTGCTAAGACATTCCGTTTCCTAGTTGCTCACACATGCAACCTCTTTTTCTCATACCTATTCGGTGAACGTACTTGGTTTGCGTCATCTTTCTGGGAAGTCAGATAAGTGTTACTTAGGGGTCTTCTCAGTGTTTTCTCTCTTGGATTCTCTTTTATTGTTTGTTTTTTACTGTGGCTAGCCTGGAGCTTGCTTTGTACACCAGGCTGTCCTGAAACTCATAGAGATCCTCCTGGCTCTACCTCCAAAGTACTGGTATTAAAGGCATATGACACCACCCCAAGGTTTGTTAGTTGTTGTTTTTGTTTGTTTGAGAGGGAGTCTCTCGCTGAACCTAGACCCTGGGCCTGGATTTGGCTAGGCTAGCTGGCCAGTGAGCTCACCTGTCTCTATCTTCCTAGTGCTGGAATTACAGATGTGGGTCACCCAGCTTTCTGCATGGTTGTTAAGGGTCTGAACTCACAGGTCCTCGTGCTTAGATGACAAGCCCTTTATCACTGAGCCATCTCCCCAGCCCCAACATTTCTTGTTACTATCCAAGTTTGCAACAATGTTCAACTTCCCACAAGTATTATGTGGGACTCTTTTCTGTTACTGCTTGAATATTTCTGTGTTTAAATTATTTCTATCCTTTATGATTTCATAAGTTCTGGACTTGAGAGGCAGACATTAAATTAATCATGTTCTGCAACATATTTACAGTTACAAACATCCTACTATAATACAAGGCATTCTCCTCCCAAACAGGTTTATTTTATTCTTATTACTCCTGGATGATAGGTAAGATAGCTATGTATCCTATTCTTTTAGAGTAGAGGAATTCTTGTTTTTGTTTTTTCGAGACAGGGTTTCTCTGTGTAGCCCTGGCTGTCCTGGAATTCATTCTGTAGACCAGGCTGGCCTGCCTCTGCTTCCCAAGTGCTGGGATTAAAGGCATGCGCCACCACTTCCCGGCTAGTAGAGGAATTCTTATGGTTTTTATAATTATTTAATTTTGTTTATGTGTTTGTTTGTTTTTGTTGTTTTCAAAACAGGGTTTCTCTGTGTAGCTCTGGCTATCCTGGATTTCTCTCTGTAGACCAGGCTGGCCTTGAACTCACAGAGATCCACTTCCCTCTACCTTACAAGTGCTGGGATTAGAGGTGGGATTAAAGGCACCACTACTGCCTGTCTAAATAATTTTTATAATATATGTTGTATATTTATCGCGTGTATTTGTGCATATAAGTGTGTGCGTGTGTGTGTGTGTGTGTGTGTGTGTGTGTGTGTAGCCATGCACAGTGCACATGTGGAGGTCAGAGGACGACTCCTAGGAGTCTATTCTTTGCCTCCATGTGAGTCAAACTCTGCTTGTTACGGTTGGTGGTAAACACTTTCCATGCTGAGCCAGCAATTTGGCCTATCTTATTATTCTTTTTAACTGTTTTATTCCCCTTTGAGTTCATTGCTGTTAATGTTTTGTGTCTATTTCCAGGGAGTCTTCCTCAGACTCCAGCGCTTAAACGTACAATCTTTCTGACCTTCTGATCTTCTTGTCTCCTTACAGCTCTATGTGGCTCAGCAAATGGCACCTCCGAGCCCAAGGAACAGCACCCCTAACAGCAGCAGCGGGAGTGACCAGCTGAGCAAAACCAACCTATATATCCGAGGACTGCAGCCAGGCACCACCGACCAGGACCTCGTCAAGCTCTGTCAGCCGTGAGTTGCAATCCCAGGACAGAGGCTTCCAGGGATAGCAGAGGTTCCCAGTCGCATGCTGCTTGCCACACGCTCTTAGCGTGAATTGCAACAGTGTTACGTTTCTACCCCCACCCCCATAGTCACCACACATCCCAGGACACTCACATGCTGCTTTTTGGGGCTTTGTTGTTTTGAGTCAGTGTCTCATGAATCCTAGGCTGGTTTCAAATGAGATCAACATAAGGGAGAAAGGATTTCTTTGGGTTCAGAGCTTGACCTCCAGTCCATTTTGCTGGGTGAAGGATCTTGAGGTATCTGGTCACATCACACCCATGTCCAGGAAGAAAGAGGAATGGCTGCTTGCTGTTCCTCAGCTCCCTTTCTGGATTTACACAGTCCTGGATCCCAGTCCAGACCTCAGGGCCACAGTGGTTAAAGCCCTCACAGGCTTGCTAGGTACCTGTCTCCCAGGTGACCTCAGATTCTGTCAAATTGACAATTAACACTGACCCTCACACAGGCAGAAATATTCACTTAATCTTCATGGGGTGAATGTATTTTTTTTTTTTTTTTTTTTTTTTTGGTTTTTCGAGACAAGGTTTCTCTGTATAGCCCTGGCTGTCCTGGAACTCACTCTGTAGACCAGGCTGGCCTCGAACTCAGAAATCCGCCTGCCTCTGCCTCCCAAGTGCTGGGATTAAAGGCGTGCGCCACCAACGCCCGGCTGAATGTATTTTTTTTTAAACAGGGTGTCATGTAGTCCAGGTTGGACTTGAACTCCTTATCTTCCTGTGTCTACCTCAGGGGTTAAAGGCATTTCCCACCATACCTGGCTATACCAGCTTTTAGTTTTATTTATATATTTTAATTTTTTTTTCTTTTGGTTTTTCGAGACAGGGTTTCTCTGTGCAGCCCTGGCTGTCCTGGAACTCACTCTGTAGACCAGGCTGGCCTTGAACTCAGAAATCCGCCTGCCTCTGCCTCCCAAGTGCTGGGATTAAATATATTTTAACTTTTATCCATCTCTATCTATATGTATGTTTATATGCTTGTGTGAGTTTATACGCACTGTATATATCTGAAACCAGAGGGGGATCTGATGCTCCGGAACTGGGGTTACAAGCAGGTGAGTCACTTAATGTGGATGCCGGGAATTGAACCCAGCTCCTCTGGAAGAGCTGCCAGTGAATGCTCTTAACTGCTGAGCCATCTCTCCGGCCCCTATACTATCTGTTCTTGTTTATCTATAGAGTTACCCATTCTGTTGTTGAAAGTATTTGCATTGATACCAGTTATGGCTATTATGAATGCAAGTAGTATGCTGGAAACTTACTCCTTGGTGTGCGTGAGTGTGTGCCTGAGTAAAAATCAGTCAAACAAACCGGGCTATGGTGGCACACAGCTTTAATCCCAGCACTTGGGAGGCAGAGAAAACAGGTGATCTCTGAGTTCCAGACCAGCCTGGTGTAAACAGATGGAGTTCCTGAGCAGCCAGGGCTACACCGAGAAACTCTTATCTCAGAAATAAATGAAATAAAATAAAATAAAATAATAAAGGAAGAAACAAATCAGTCAAACAGCAATGTTGGAGTAAGTGCAGGGAGAAGGAATGGCTTAGGTGGAGCCTGTGGAGGGGAGGAGGGGCCCAGCCTCTCTAAAAAAGGGCAGGCTTCTCCTGCTCAGAAGGACTTCCTGCCTGTGTCCCAGGAATCTCTTCCTGGGTTGCTGGATCCCAAACTCTGGTGGGCCGGAAGCAGAGGTGTGGCCTGGGACTGGAACTTCTGGTTCTCTTGAAGGGGCTCCTTCTGTGGAGGAGGAAGCAGCACTGACCCAGCTGTTGCCAGCTGCAGTGGAAACTCTAGCTCAAAGTCTCAGGCTGCTGGGCCACAGCAGGCTCCACCCTGGGGCCTTGATGGGGATAGCAGCTTGAGTGTCCTCCGGCCAACAGTCATTGCTTTATCACTCCTTGCCTCAAAAGGCCCAAGGACTGCTGGTCCCCACCTCTTTTTAATATGCTCTTTTCTGAACCTCTAGGCATTCCCCGGCTTATTTTGTCTATTCCTTTGGGTTCCAGAAGCTGCACTGAAGAAGCTGGAGGGTGGGAGTGGGGAGGAGGCAGCCAGAGGGTAAAAACAAACTAATCAGCCATCCATGTTCTTTAGGAATAAGAGGATAGATTTTTTTTTTAATGCTTTTTTTTTGGAGTATCAATCTTAAATTTAGTTTCTCCCCATTGTTTTTCTTTAAGCTCTTGAATTTCTGACTTTGTTCATGGCTGCTGTTCTGTCTCTGACATTTTCACACTCCTGGAATACAATGTAGCGGCTTTTTCCTTGTAGGATGCTTCTGATGTAACCCAAGATCCTCACTACTTCATGACTATAGCTCTGTCAGCTGTCCAGGCCCCTGCTGCCAACAGGGTTTTCCAAAAAGCTGGAAAACACAAATCTCATAAAATACAGAGTGAAAACATGTCACAGATTAATTTAACTCATTCATAAAGGCGACAAGATGGAAAAACCAGGTCAACGAGCACGAGGAGCTCTTTGTTGACACTAAAATATTGGGATGAGGTTGCCGTGGTGAGGCCAGGACATAGACAGTCACAAGACTTGTCGAGATCAGACTAGAAAGTAGCAGAGTTAGGATTTGAGCCAAAGATGTTTAGATCGGGCCTCATTAAGGGATCAGTAGAGCCTTGGGAGAAAGAGATCAGAGGGAGCATGTTTATTATTTTTAAAATGCTCGTCTTTAATTGTGTTATTTATGTGTATGGATGTTTTGCCTGCATGTCTGTGCACTGCGTGCATGCCTATATGGTGCCCACAGACAGGAGCCACCATGTGGGTGCTGAAACTCAAACCTAGGTCCTAGTGTTCTTACCTGCTGAGCCATCTCTTCGGATTTATTTTTTATTATTTTTAATAGGATGAATGGTGTTTGTCTATAAGAAAAGGAGAATCAAGAATTATTTTTGCTAGGTGGGCGGTGGTGGCACATGCCTTTAATCCCAGCACTTGGGAGGCAGAAGCAGTGGATCTCTGAGTTTAAGGCTAGGCTGGTCTACAAAGTGAGTTTCGGGACAGCTAGTAATACACAGAAGAACCCTGCCTTGAAAAACTGAAGGAAAAAGAAAAGGAAAGGAAAAAGGAAGGGTTATTTCTGTTCCTCAAGGAATTCCAACACAGACTTATTTATTTTATTTATATGAGTACACTGTAGCTGTCTCCAGGCACACCAGAGGAGGGCATCGGATCCCATTATAGATGGTTGTGAGACACCATGTGGTTGCTGGGAATTGAACTCAGGGCTTTTGGAAGAGCAGTCAGAGCTCTTAACCACTGAGCCATCTCTCCAGCCCTCAAAAGAGGACAAATGTATTGGTATTGTAAGAACTGCGGTCACTCTTTCAACTGGTGCCTTTGTGGGGTTAGGGTTGTATTAAGGACACTGTGACAGCTGACAATGAAGTTAGACTGAGCCAGGCGGTGGTGGTGCACACCTTTAATCCCAGCACTTGGGAGGCAGAGACAGGTGGATTTCTGAGTTCGAGGCCAGCCTGGTCTACAGAATGAGTTCCAGGACAGCCAGGGCTACACAGAGAAACCCTGTCTCGAAAAACCAAGACTGAAAGCACCGTAATGATTTTTTCCTTTTGTGAGGACAGCAACCTCAACAAACAGCAATTTCAGTGAAGAAGGGTTTGTGTTAGCCACAGTTTGAGGGGAACAGACCATCACAACTGATAGGATCCGTGGCAAGAGTGTGGATGGTCACACTGATGTCAAAAGCAAAGGGCAGCCGGGGAGGGCTAGGCTGTAAAATCCCTATGACTTGCTCACTCCAATGAGGTGCTAGCCCTTAAAAACGATGTCAGCAGCTGGGGACCAGTCCTCAGCCATAGAACATATGGGGACATTTCCCATGGAAACCACACCAGCCTCTGAAATTACTAAAGTACATGTCTGGGTAGGCCAGGGACGATAAAAAGAAGTAGGGAAATCCTCCGCGAATATAGACTGGAAGAGAAAGGGAAATAGATGTTTATATTCTCTCTCCTTCCCTTCCCCATGCTGGGAGCTGTACTTCATTCTCTCTGCCATGCTGGACTGAAACCATGAACTGAAATCACGAGCCAAAATAAAGTATTTATTCGAGGCATTTTGTCGCTGGGATGAAAATTAACACAGTGGTTTGTTTTGTTTTGTTTGTTCGTTCTGTTTGGTTTTTTTTTTTGTTGTTTTTTAGACAAAGCTAAATAGATCTTATTGTCCTACAACTCATTACATAGACCAGGCTGGCTTCTAACTCACTGAGTTCCGTCTGGTTCTGCCTCCTGAGCGCTGGTTCAAAGGTGTGCACCAGCACACCGGATTCTTCTCTGTGCGGTTTGTAATCCCTGCCCCCAGAACATCATCTTGTGTTTTTCTTTCCATTAGGTATGGCAAGATTGTCTCCACTAAGGCCATCCTGGACAAGACCACAAACAAGTGCAAAGGTGAGAGAGAGAAGAGCCACTTTCTGTGCCTCTGTCTCCTGCTTCTGGGAGACTGAGCAGCCAGCGCCTGGGAGGAGCTGGGAGGTTGGGGCCTAAAGACCAACAGGTATTTAGACTTGTTGGTGAGCAGAGAGTTGGAGCTGAAAATGCTGTTAGGGGAAGTGCTGGCAGAAGGCTTTGTGGCTTGCGTTCCTTTGTGTGCATTCATCTCCCTCTGGGTCAAGTGTCTTCCTGGGTGGGGAGATGCAGGGAGAAGTTTCTCATTATCCACATAAACACAAACTCAGGGAGCTAGGAGGGCAGCCCAGTAGGTATTCTTTCCCAATGCTCAACAGTTGTGGATTTGAACATGTCTGAGGAAGGACTGCCTCCATCTGGTACCTGCTCGCTCTGCTGTATTCCTCTCTGCTGTATTCCTCTCTGCTGTATTCCTCCCTCCCTAGATTTCTGGGGACCGTCTGGAGAAGAGATGGAGGCCTTTAGATGTGCATGAAGTCTAGGATTTAATACCTCAGGTCTGAAGCTCTAGATTCTCAGTGAGGAGAAAGATAGAATACCACAAGGTATTCTCATTTCCGCGGGCATCCTCAGCCACAGATTGAGCCTGAGCTCTGGTGAGGGGTCACTTGGACAGTCACCTGAAAACTCTCAATCTCTCTTCCCCACTCCATCATTTACATGAACCATAAATCTTCTTCTGTCTCCTGAAAAGCCTGGGCCTCCTACCTGTCTTATACCCCCCACCTCCCATGACGCTGTTTCCGTTCCAGGCTATGGCTTTGTGGACTTCGACAGTCCGACATCAGCACAGAAGGCTGTAACTGCACTGAAAGCCAGTGGCGTGCAGGCACAAATGGCAAAGGTAGGGTAGCGCCCACCCCTCTCCCACACCATCTGCCTCTCCAGGAGTTACAGTCAGTACCACAGTGCCAGTTTTGGCTCTGCCAGAGTGCTTAGGAATGTGAAAATGATAAGCAAGAATTGTCTACCAATGTTCAAGTGTGTGTGTGTGTGTATGTACGCGCATGCATATATATACTTGTGTATGTGCACATGCATGTGTATGTGTGTTGTTTGTGTGTGCATGTGCACATGTGTGTGTAGATGTGCCTGTGGTGTTTGCATGTGCGTGTAGTTTTTATATGTGTGTGTGTGCACATGCATGCGTGTGGTGTTTATGTGTGTGTGCATGAGTGGTGTTTGTGTGTGTCTGTGTCTGTGTGTGCTCATGTGCATGTGCAGTGTGGAGCCACCAGATGTGGGTGATGTTAATTGGACTCAGGTCCTTGCCATCTCTAACCCTCTGCAGTGCTTTCTGGTAGCATCTGGACACAGACATGCCAGGCCAGGGTCCACCTGAGCTAGAGAAGACTGAGCTGTTTGGCAGGCAGGAGAGCCAGGCCTCTCGGCCTCCCTGGCCCCACTTTCCTAGAACAGATGGTTATAGTTTTGCAATATTCTCTGAAGAAGCCAGTTGTGCAACTCAGGTTCTGAAGAATGCTTTCCATGGCCTGCCATTGCTCCCATGGGTCAGGGAGTGAGCAGGAGAAGGGGTTGGGGGAAGGGAAGGAAGCTACAGCAAGAAAGGAAGAAAACTGTACCTTCTGCTTTGATCTCCTTGGATCTGAAAATTTTGTATGCTCATTCTCCCTCCCCCATGTCCATCCCTAGAAAGCTAGAAGCCTTTCTGAAATCCCTTCTACCATGCTGAGGCACCTTGAATACTCTAAAGAGGCTGATAAGGGCAGCCCATTTGGAACTAGAGTTACAGTGGGTTGTGAGTCACCATGTAGGTGCTGGGAATTGAACTCAGGACCTCTGGAAGAGCAACCAGTGCTCTTAAACACTGAGCCATCGCTCCAGCCCCAGCATAGCAATTCTTTTCTCTAATGGTTAAAGGGAAAGTGAAGCTAGATGTGATGGCTGAGGTCATCCCAGCACTTGGGAGGTAGAGAAGGATAGTGAGAGTTTGTTTTAGGCCAGCCTGGGCTACAGAGTGAGCCCTTGTCTCGAAAGAAAAAAAGAGAAAGAGAAGAGGAAGAGGAGGAGGAAGAGGAGGAAGAGGAGGAAGAGGAGGAGAAGAGAGGTGGGTTAGAGAGAGTACACTGGCTGCCCTTCCAAAGGCCCTAGGGTCAGTTCCCAACACCCACCGGGTACCTTAAAGGCATCTTAACTTTAATTCCAGGGAAGGAGATTCAGTACGTTCTTCTGGCCTTCATGGATACTATATACACATTGTATACAGATATACATGCAGGCAAAAAAACACCCATAGATGTAAAGTAAAAAATAAATTTTAGGGGGAAAAAAGGGGGAAGAATCGGAAGTTGAAAGTGGGACTAAGGTTGCTGGAAACTACTGACTGAGGCAGAGTAATGATTGACAGGTTTGAAAACAGCTCTGGGGCAGGCACTGTGCACACACCTGTGATCCCAGCACTGGGGTGGAGACAGAAGGAAGGATCAGGAATTCAAAATCAAGCCCTTGGGCAGAACTGCCAATGAGCATTTGGTCCTCCTGGAACCCTCACCCTGCCCCTAGTAGCCTCTCCCTTGGGCTTCCAAACACCTTTGGGGTAAACCATTGTGCAGTACACCCTGCTTTTTCTGTTTCCTCTTCCTGCTTCCTTTCCATCCACGAGTGATCAGGTATTCCCCCTTAGCCCTCTGTGGTAGAGGAGAGGGAGAGAAATCATTCAGAACTACGGGAGTTGACAAGTCAGGAAAAGGGAATCTAACCTCGGGCCCAGGCTGCAGGGCAAGAGGAAAACTTGTTCTGCCTGCTTCTTAAAGAGACAGCTGGTTGGCGGCTTGTGCTACTGGATTGTACAGCAGTAGACTTGATAAGTATTTTAATGTTTCTTCCTGAACTAGATGTATATAGTACATGGTGATAAGATTGGGTATTACAAACAGAAAATTCTCTTTGTTTGGATCCTCCTTAATGTTTCTCTTCTCAGACGTTATTCTGTACACAGGGCTGAGGATGGGTTGGGGAGTAAGATGTGAGTCTCAGTTTTCACTTTCATGTTCATAGCAACAGGAGCAAGACCCTACAAATTTATACATCTCAAACCTCCCGCTGTCAATGGACGAGCAGGAACTGGAGGGGATGCTGAAGCCTTTCGGCCAGGTTATCTCCACTCGGATCCTTCGAGACACTAGTGGGGCCAGCAGAGGGGTCGGCTTTGCAAGGTAAGGGATGATGGAGAGTGGCTAACAAGAAATAACTTAGGAAGCAACAGATACACACACAGATGCACACACACACAGAATCACACATAGACACACACACAGAATCACACAGATACTTGCACAGATACACCCAGAAACACAGATACATTCAAGCACACACACACACACATATGCACACAGACATACACAGAATCACACATAGACACACACACAGATGCACACATAGATACATGCACAAATATACACATAGACACACAGACACACACACACACAAGGCCTTACCCCCAACTAGACCAAAATAATGGTCAGAAATACCTGATAAGAGCCGACAAACTGGCTCAGCAGGTAAAGGTGCTGATCCCTGGCACCCATAAGGTGGAAGGAGAGAACTGACCCCAGCAGGTGGGCCTCTAACCTTCACATGTGCTATGGCTTCTGCACATACATAATACATACAGAAGTGCAATATAAATTGTCTAAACCCTTGGTAGTAGTAAATCGTGTGTGTGTGTGTGTGTGTGTATGTGTGTGTGTGTGTGTGTTGAATATTGAACTCAGGGCCTGGCACATAACTTGAACTGGCTGCAATCCTCCTGCCTCTGCCTCTCAGATGCTGAGATTCTAGCCATTCTCTACCACGCCTCACCTCACAGCTATCCCTTAGCATCCTTTCCCCACAGTCTCTGCTAACCTAGCTTTTGTTCCCCTGATTCTATACATTTACGGCTGAGCATTCCCATCCCACCACCTCATTTAAATTCTGTCAGGCCTGTGATTACAAACAGGAGGGAGCGACTCCCCAGATTTGCCTTCCCTCCTAAGAATGAACAGCAGAGCAGAGACCTGGTCCTCAGATCGGTAGGATAAAGTGGAAGGTTTGTTCTGCTTCTTTAGATCTTCAGAGAGACTTACATCCTAGAACAACCTGTGTGCAGTGTCTGCCCTGTGTTGTAGGACATTTCTGAGTCTCTATAGAGATTGATTACTGAGATCTGGCCCTCTCTAGGCTGCCCTCTCCTGGGCTCATGTGTCATGGAGCTTCACCTGATCCTAGCCTACCTAAAAATGATTTACTTTTTTTTTTTTCCCAAAAGATTTTGTTTGGGTACTTACATGGTTGATCAGCATGTAAAGACGGTTGCTGCTAAGCCTGCCAAAATAAGTTTGATTTCCCCACTCACATGCCCCTCCCCCACACATACAAAATAAATGCATGTGAAACATTGTTGCAAAGACTTTCTTTTTTTTTTTTTTTTTTTTGAGCCAGGCACAATTCTAATACTCAGGAGACAACCGCAGAGAATCACTGCAAGTTCAAAGCCGGAATGTTTCAGAGAATGTGAGTGCTGGTCTAGCTAGCACTATATCAGGAGACCCAGCTCAAGACAGGCTGGTGATGTAGCTCTGTGTGTAGAGTACTTGCCTAATAATAGGCATGACCCCAGTTTGATCTTCAGCATGGAATACAATGAGTGTCTAGTGACATTCCAGCACTTGGGATGTGGAGGCAGGAGGATCAGAAGTTGAAGATGAACCTAGGTTACAGGAGACGTTCTTCAAAAACAACAACAAACCACCCAAACTGTTTGTTGCTGTAATCCTGTGCTTGGAAAGTTGAGAGTCTGTCTCAAAAGCAAAAATGAAAGTCCGCCGGGCAGTGGTGGCGCATGCCTTTAATCCCAGCACTTGGGAGGCAGAGGCAGGTGGATTTCTGAGTTCAAGGCCAGCCTGGTCTACAGAGTGAGTTCCAGGATAGCCAGGGCTACATGGAGAAACCCTGTCTCAAAAAAAAAAAAAAAAAAAAAAAGCAGGGCGGTGGTGGCGAGGGCCTTTAATCCCAGCACTCAGGAGGCAGATCCAGGTGCATCTCTGTGTTTGAGGCCAGCCTGATCTATAGATCAAGTTCCAGGACAGTCAAGGCTCTGTTACACAGAACAACTCTTCTCTTGGAAAAACAAACAAAAAATAAAAGAAGAACAACAGAAACTAATCAAGGCTTGACCTCTAGCTCAGAGGGGAGAGATAACTTGGAATTCAAGACTAGCCGAATTGAGAGTGAGACCCTAGCTCAATAACTAAATAAACAAACAAACTAAAAAAAAAAATCAAACAAGTGAGTTTCACTTAAAAGGAGATTCTGTTAGTTGTTAATCGTTTGTGTCCCCCCCCCAGGGAGTTATTAAAGATAGATAGAGATTTATTAAAGATAGAGAGATAAAGAGAGAGGAGGAAGAGAGAGAGAATGAGAGAAAGAATGAGGGGGAAAGAGAAAGAGTGAGAGAGAAGATGGCAGAGAGGAAAGAGTAAAATTTGAGGGTTTTGTTTTTTTTTTTGAGACAGGGTTTCTCTGTGTAGTCCTGGCTGTCTTGGAACTCACTCTGTAGACCAGGCTGGCCTCGAACTCAGAAATCCGCCTGCCTCTGCCTCTCAAGAGCTGGGATTAAAGGCGTGCACCACCACCACCCGTTGTTAATCGTTTTTTTGCTTAAAGGTCTGAGTCCTTTCTGTTTCAGTCTATTACCTGCTCAGACTGGGAGTAAAGTAGCTACTGTGGCCCACCCTGTGATCCTAACATTTGGGAGATACAGGGAAGAGGATGGAGAGCCCTTGGACTACATGAGACCTTGTCTGAAAGAAAACAGCCCTTCTCTTCTTCCCAATAAAATAGAAGCTGTGGCTAGGGGAAAAAAAAGTTCTGAACAGGCTCAGTCTGAGTAGCGCCACCTAATGGTAACCTTAGGTAATACAAGAGGAAGAGTAACTGGACTTGTGTTCTTCAATTTTTGGCTTGCTCACCGTTTGCTTGTTTATTTGTTTGTATTCCAAGACAGGGTTTCTCTGTGTTGTCCTGAAACTCACTTTGTAAACCAAGCTGTCCTTGAACTCAGAGAAATCTGTCTGCTTATGTCTTCCAAGCGCTGGAATTAAAGATGTGTGCCACCACCACCCAGCTCTCAGCTTTTTAAAACTTATTTTTATTTTCTTTAATTAGAGATGTGATATGATCTTGATGTGACGCGCAGGCTGACTTTGAACTTGAGACCATCTTGCCTCAGCCTCCTGAATGCTGGCTTTACTTGGGCCATTGTACGGTGATAGCCCTTATACTTTCGGGCAGTTCTCTGCTTTCCCTGTTTATGGAAACCCTTGGTAATCATAGTACTTTCCCCCTCTATACCAAAAGGATATCTAGCACATTAATTAATTAAATGGTCAAACAATTTGGGGTGGGTTTTCTTGCCTGTTTATGGAAGAGCTTTAGTATGTTGTATTCTTGCATAAGCCCGTGGCTGTCAGCATCATACCTGGCTTTTCTGTGGGTGCTGGGGATTGAACGTAGATTTCTGTGCTTGAATGGCAAGCACTTTACCAAGTGGGCTCTCTTCCCTTCCCTATGTTTGTTCTTTGCAGTACATGCTAAAACCTGAGGCCTCATTCATGGCGGCAACTCATTCATTCCTCTCTTTTTCTTTTGTGATGTGTCCTGGTTCCATTTTTATTCTTGCGATTAAACACCCCGATGAAAGAACGCTTAGGAAAGAAGGTGTGGTGGTGTTCCCTGTAATCCCAGCACTCAAGAAGCAGAAGTGGGTGGAATGGAAGGGCCAGCCTGGTGTATAGAGTAAGTTCCAGGCTAAAAAGGCTTGCGCAGTGAGACCCTGTCAGACAAAACCCACAACAGGATGAGTTCATGCATGCTCGCTTGCCTGTTTGAGCTCAGTTTGCTTTCTCCACTCAGGCACAGCTAGAGTGCCTTAGCCCCCGTCTAGGGAATAGTCCCTGCCTAGGGAGTGGTGCTACCCACGTGAACTAATGGAAGACAGTCCCTGGGAGACATGCTGACAAGCTCACAGGTCAACCCAATACAGGCAGTTCTTCACGTAGACTTTGCCATGGCAGGAGGGGGATAGTCGGAGGACAACTTTTTTAGGAATCATTTTCCTCTTTTACCATGTGGGTTCCAGAGATCAAACTCATGCCATTAGACTTGGCAACAAGCTCCCTGACCTGCTGAGCCATCTTGCCAGCCCAAGTATAGAGCTGCTGAAATCCTAGCATGTGAACAGTCAGGGGGAATCTCCCATTTAGAGCTAACACGGGCTGTACAAGATTCCCATTTCAGAAAAATCAAAACCAAGCAGGAACTGTTCAGTCGTCTGTGCTTTGGAAGGAAATGGTATCTGGTGCATAGATGAGAATGCTGTCAGAGTCTTCCTGAGTGCTCTGACTTACAGAGCTCTGGGTGGTGAATGGCCACTGGTGGCCACGCCTTCATTCCTTAGTGCTTTTTCCCCCCTCTGTATCACTTATAGGACAAGAGCCCTCATGCCCTTATTTATTTATGATAGGTGGTGGTGGCACATGTCTTTAATCCCAGCACTCAGGAGGCAGAGGCAGGTGGATCTCTTAATTCGAGGCTGGCCTCATCTGCAGAGTGAGTTCCAGAACAAAGAAGAAAGCATTTATTTATCTATTTATCAATTCATGGGGGGGGAGAACGAATGTGCCATCAATTTCTGTGGAGCCCAGAGGACAGCTCACAGGAGTCAGTTCTCTCCTTTTAATATTTACTTTTGTGTGTATGAGTCTTCTGCCTACATGTATGTATGTGGACCAGGTGTGAGCCTGTTGCCTTCAGAGGTCAGATGAGGGCATCAGATCCCCTGTAAGTTATCACACATTGTTGTGAGGTACTGTGTAAGCACTTGCACCAGAACCTGGATTCTCTGCAAGAGCAGTAGGTACTCTTACCCACTGAGCCGTTTCTCCATTTCACCTCACTCCTTTATATTTGAGACAAAGTGTCATTGTCACCCCAGCTGGCCTGGAAGGTGATAAGTAGACCCAGGCTGGCCTTGAACTCTCAGAGATACACCAGCCTCTGTTTCTTGAATACTGAGATCAAAGGCGTGCACCACCATGCTGACATCATTAGGAATATTTAAAAAGTAGTTCTGTAAGCACTGAAAAAACTTCACGTTTGTTTGTTTTGTATGAACATATGTGCATGTTCGTGTGTGGAGGTCAGAGGACAACCATCAGGAGCTGGCTCTGTCCTTATTACCATGTGGGTTCCAGGGATGGAACTCAAGTTCCTGGGCCTGCGGACAAGTGCCTTTATCCACTGAACCATCTCATCAGCCTACCATTAGGGTCTGGGCTACTCAGTCAGTCAGTCAGTCAGTCAGTCAGTCAGTTAGTCAGTTGAGTGCTGGCTCATCCTGCGTGACAATTTCCAGCACTGCATAATAGTCAGACATGGTAGAGCTTTTCAGCAATTGCAACACTGAGACAAAAGAATCAGATCAAAACCATCCTCAGACAGAGGGTTTGAGGCCAGGCAGATAGCCCGTCTTAAAAAAAAAATAAAAAGGAAAGCTAGGTGCCTCGAAATGAACATGTATGACAGAAACGTTCTTGAGCATTTATGGGGCTAGGAGCCTGGGTTTTCTCACTGGGTATGTGTAGGACCCATATCCCGGACAGGTGGCCTTACTCCTCATGTGCGTCTTAGGATGGAGTCCACAGAGAAGTGTGAAGCCATCATCACCCACTTTAATGGAAAGTATATAAAGACGCCCCCTGGAGTAGCAGGTGAGGCCTCTGGGACTGGGGCTGGGAGCCACTAGAGGAGGGAGGCGCTGCACCATGGCCTAGCTACTGTGTGTGTTTTCTCTCCATAGCACCTTCCGATCCCTTACTTTGTAAATTTGCTGATGGTGGGCCAAAGAAACGACAGAACCAAGGAAAATTTGTGCAAAATGGACGGGCCTGGCCAAGGAATGGAGACATGGTAAAAAGATTCCCAGAGGAAGCACAAACCATAAAAGCATCAGAGTTGGAAATGATGAGACCTGGTTTCCTCGCTGTTGGTGGGACACTTGAGAGCAGGATGTGTGGCTGAGCCCTGCCAAGCGTCTCCTCGCTCTTCCGTGTAGTCCCCAAAACCTGTAGTGAGTGGGACATGTGGGTACTCTGGGCTGGCAATACGAACATTGCATTCTTTCTTACAGGGTGGTATGGCCTTGACCTATGACCCCACCACAGCTCTTCAGAATGGGTAAGGGTGTTTCATTTTGATTTTCAAATAGCAGTTAGTGGAGGTGGCTCTGGTTTCCTGAGGCTTCTCACTGAACAAAGCCCTTTCCTACAGGTTCTACGCAGCTCCTTACAGTATCGCCCACAGCAGGATGCTTGCTCAGTCTGCGTTAGCCCCATATCTTCCATCTCCTGTGTCTTCCTATCAGGTAAGGTGTGAGGCTCTTCCTACTGTGTGTGTTAAGTGAATGAATATAAAACTTCTATAGTACACACACATAAATGGTATGCAGGAGCATAACGTGATTTATGTATGTATATAAATAGCATGTTTTCCTGTATGTGTATATACATATATGCCCATGTATAGAGTGAATATATATATATATATATATATATATACACACACACACACACACACACACACACACACACACACTTTTAGAGACATCCTCTTGAGCTGGGCATGATGGCACACACCTTTAATTCTAGCTGCTCTTGGGAGGCAGAGGCAGTTGGATCTCTGTGAGTTTGAGGCCATCCTGGGCTATATAGCAAGCTCCAGGACAACCAAGGCTATATAAGAGAGACCTTTTTTTTTTTTTTTTTAAATCATCTGCTTCTCTTTTTGCTCTCACTGTAGATCACTTTCATGTGAGTAAATACATGTGTGTGCGGCCTTGGGAATCATTTTTATAAAAATGTAACCATATCTAATATGTTTTGTTATTCTCACATCTTTCTAATAGTCCTTTACTTTATGAGTGTTTCCTCTAGGAGAGCAGAACATGGTCTCAACTGCTGAGCCAGCTCCCAGTCAATCCCCCCCAGCCCGTGTGTGTGTGTGTGTGTGTGTGTGTGTGTGTGTGTGTGTATGTGTGTGTGTAAAGGTCAGAAGGCAATCTGTGGAAGGTTCTCTCCATTTCTCTCCATTTACCCTGTGGGTTCTGGGGATCTAATTCAGGTCTTCAGATTTGGTAGCAAATGCTTTTACCCACTGAGATATTTCATCTGCCCCTTTGCCTATTTTTAACTGGGTTATCCGAGTTATAAGTTGCTAGTATTTGTTAACAGCTCTTTTTAACATTTACAGTTTTTGAGTCAGGGTCTCACTATATAGCTCTGGCAGGTCTGGAAGGAACTCTCTGTGTAGGCCAGGCTGGCCTTAAATCAGAGATTGACCTGCCTTTCAAGAGCTAGGACTCAAGGTATCCCAGCACCATGCCCAGCAAAAACAGCTTGTTCTTTTGTTTTGTTTTTCCAGATAGGGTTTATCTGTGTAGCCCTGGCTGTCCTGGAACTCTCTCTGTAGACCAGGGTGGCTTCAAATTCAACAGATCAGCCTGCCTCTGCCTCCCAAGTGCTGGGATTAAAGGCATGTATCACCACAGTCTGGCTAAACAGCTTGTGTTCTGAAGGGACACACGTCAGTTTGTGGGGGGCTTTGCTGAACATTCTCAGTCACCGAGCCTAGGCAGTTAACATTTTTATTTGTTTTTGCTTATATCAGAGAGTGATTCAGACATCTCCTCTACAAGTACCTAACCCATCTTGGATGCAACACCAGTCGTACCTCACGCAGCCTTCAGTGAGTGTTCAGAAGTGGGCAGAAGCAAAAGAGACAATCTGATGTAAAGGAAAGCAAAGGGCTTTGATGGCAGGCTGTATGGGTGTGAGTTCTGCCTCAGTGCATTATGCAAACCAACAGTAACCTTAATTCTGTGGGTTTGTTATTCTTAGACATAGGTCCCTGCAGACTAAAGGTGAGGGTACTTATTCCTATTGTAGAGATGGGTTACTGCTTGGGTTGATTCTCAGGACTTGGAAATGTCAGCAGACAGTGCTCTAGTTCCTGTGTAGTTTGCTCCCTGATTCCAGTACAGTTAATAAACTATTCTTAAAAAGCAATTAAAAATCTGGGTGTAGAGACACATGCCTTTAATCCCGGCACTCGTGAGGCAGCAGCAGGTGGATCTGTGAGTTCAAGGCCAACCTGGTCTACAGGGTTCTGAGATAGCCAGGGCTACACAGAGTAACCCTGTCAAAACAAACAAACACAAACAAACCAAACCAAAACCAGAATGTTGGTGGCCCTGCTTGGCATCGTTGCCGCCTCAGGTGTCTTTACAGGAGGCTGCTGCCTAACAATTCCCTTCATTGCCTCCTTTAGGGCTCAGTTCTGACACCAGGGATGGACCACCCCCTTTCTCTCCAGCCCGCCTCCATGATGGGACCTCTTACCCAGCAACTGGGACACCTGTCACTCAACAGCCTGGGCACGGTAAAGGACTGTCTATAATTATTAACCCCTGCAGAGTAAGATAGGGCTGTGGAAATGTTCCTTGGCACCAGTAGTTACTCGGGACGCAAGTGTCTCAGGTTCAGCGAAGGCATACTCAGAACTGGAGTAAATGCCTCTAACTGAGCATTTGCTGAGCAGGATGGCTAAAGGCCAGTGAAGCCTTTACTTGTACTCCTCGTACTCAGGAGGTTGAGGCAGGAAGACTTAAAAGTTCAAGGCCATGGAAAAACAGAAAAGAATCTGTAAGGTGGGCATACAGACGCTCTGCCTTCCTGCCTACCTCTTACCTGCTTCCCAGTCACGGAACTAAGTGTGGTCTAAACATCTGTGGGTTTGCTTAGGTGCCAGTGCTCATTTCCTAGAACTCCTCCTCCTCGAGTACTAAAAGGAAAGGGATGAAGCTCAGGGTTCTTTTTGGCCTGACTGGTGCAGGGGAGCTGGTAACAGCAAAGTGAGGGTGTGGAGGAAGAGACGGAAGGCAGTGAGGGTGGGAAGTCAACGTGTTTCTAGCTGGAGTCCTTGGGTACCCCAGGAACATTTTTAAGAAGCACTCACAACAATAAAGGTCTGTGTTTTCCAAAGCTCCCAAGGGCTTTAAAATCGCTGAGAACCATTGTTTTCCTTCCAGTTCATGCCGACAGCTGCCGCTATGCAAGGAGCTTACATCCCCCAGTACTCAGCTGTGCCTTCTTCCAGTGTTTCTGTTGAGGTAGGAACTTTGTTTCTTTGCAGCGAGGCCAGGACACATCAAGGGCAGATCTCTGTACTCCTTTCTCTCTCAGTACTGCTGACTTCCTCACTGGTGGGTGTGAGGAGTGCAGGAGGAAGGCTTCACTGGCCTTTAGCCATCCTGCTCAGTTCAGTTCAGACAGGGATGCTGACTTCAGTTGCCTCAATACTCAAATGAGCAACTGCTGAAGTATTTTCCAAGGTAGCTGGACCACTTTGCCCTCTTTCTGGCAGCCTGGATGCTGGGTGCACACTTGCATTTGGGGAGTGGCTGGAGAGGCTTTAGTGAGAGGTGAGTGTAGGAATGTTTCAGTGACCTTCCTTGGCTGCGATACAGGAGAACAACGGTCAGCAGAATCAACTGGCAGTGGAGCCTCCCTCAGACCATGGGGTTTATCCTTTCCAGTTCAGCAAGTAATGAGGTAAGAACTTTATGGTGGGGTTCTGCTGAGCTGGGAGAGGGCTGCTTGCTGCTTGGTCTTGCCTGTAGCCAGACAGGTTAATTAACAGTCATGTCCTTCTCATACTGTCTCCAGTTTATGCCTCCTTTAGGATTCTTTCCCCCATCTTTGTTAAACAGAAATGAACTCTTGGAGATGCTCCCAGACTCCAGAGGGTTTAGCAAGTTACAAGCCTGTAGGGGTGATATTTAGAAAACAGTGCCCAGTCTGGCTTGTACCTGGGCAGCCACCATGTTTCCACTGCTCCTCAGCTCTGACCGGGGCTCTGGCTAGCTAGATACATAGGCCCTGGCACCTACAAGATGCCAGCGTGGGGGATGGCTCTGCCAATCCCCCACGCTGCATCCACAAAGCTTGGCTGAGACCCAGACAGTATCTTCTATCCTTGAAGGACCCGATAGAAATGAGACTCTTACAGCTTAATGGTTATCTAAAGGATTTATATATTTAGAAATGCTCAATCAGCAAGATGCCCACACAATTAGAGTTGTTACCCAATATCTAACCTTTTGATAGAAGTTGCTACCCAGGACAGCTTTTGACCCATCCGTGGTTCTCCATGGCTGCTAGCCTCCTTCTTCTCCTCCCCTTCCTCTCTTCTCCTCCCAGCTCCACCTCCTCTTCTACGGCCTAATCATCCAGCTCCACAGCGAATACAATGTAGCTGAATAAATATCCTGCTACACCAGCCAAGCTGTAGACTGTGCTGAGCACTAACACATGGCTGTCATTCCCCCACAGGTCCAGACCTGGGGAAATAAGCCTATGCACTCCTCCTTGGGCTGTTTTCCCATCGCTGATGGAATCTGAGGAACTGCGTTGTTTTCCGAATGTGCTACATTCAAGATCAAAAAGACTTTTTTCTTTTGTAAAAGAAGTTTCTTGCCTTGTATTTAATTGCAGCGAACCTTTCTCCTACCCCAAAGACACCAGTTGAGCTGCTTCTCATCTTCAAGAGGTTTGGGTATGTTGGGATTGCTTAGGAAGGCCTTTAAAATGATTTCTTTAAAAAAGAACTAATAGCAGTGCTGGAAAGTCAATGAAGGAGCCCTTCTTGCCAAGTTTAGTTATGGACTATTTTCAATATGTGTTTTAAATATGCAGGCTTGAAATTGCTTTGCAAAGTTCTCGGCGCACACTTTGCACCCCTACCCCCACACGTACTGTTTAAGGCAGGGTCTCATGGTGCAGTCCTGGCTGGCTGACAATGTAGCGGCTTTGAACTCACAGAGATCCTTCCCACTCTGAGTGCACCTAGCTAGTTTTTTTCTTCTTGTCCACATTGTTCTTTTTTTCCATTTAGCTGAGCCTGCCTACATCACCTTTTTATTTTTTTTTTTTTTTTGGTTTTTCGAGACAGGGTTTCTCTGAGTAGCCCTGGCTGTCCTGGAACTCACTCTGTAGACCAGGCTAGCCTCGAACTCTCGAACTCAGAAATCCGCCTGCCTCTGCCTCCCAAGTGCTGGGATTAAAGGCGTGCGCCACCACCGCCCGGCAGACATCACCTTTTTATGACCTTTAATTTTATGAATTTGATTTAATTTTCACATGGAATTGGGGGAAGGAGAGCAACACACAGGTACATTAGTGTGGACCGTGGAGGTAGCTTTCCCTCTGCCCTACTGTGACTTTGAATTCTGCTCACTCTGCCTCCTGGAGGATCTTTTCTGCCTGGGTTCTCATAGCCTCTCATCCCGGCTGCACATGGCTGTACTCAAGTCAAGAGCCATCTTAGCAGGGCTCACCCTTGGTTGTATGTACATGCCAAGTGCACACAGTTTGAAGGGATGTTAGCAAGAACTGTTGTGTGTACTGTGCATGCTTGAGAATGGACTGAGCTCTCTAATGCCCAGCCCATCCCTGGTGTGGTTGGACCCCTTCCCCAGGGAACCAGAACACCAGAAATCATTTTCCTTCTTGTAGAAGGACAACAGGGTGCTAGGATAGGAAAAGGCAAGACTCACAGCTCCCTGGCCACTCAAAGGTCAGGAGGGGACCTTTAAACATGCCTACCATTAAGACCTTCCCCACACAATGTGACTTGTCACATCACATCGCTTCACGTCACAGGTACAAATGGAGATGGGGAAATGTGTCCAGAGGTCAGTGTGAAAGAGGAGAGGCATAGAGCGCGTGGTGGTGCTGAAAGGAGCTCCGTACCTGCTCATACTGCAGTGCTGGGAATCCTGGTCTGCCTGTGCTTCTGTGTATTCTAGACTGAGGGGTTGAGGCCAGTGGAGAGCATGAAGTACAAAATTACCAGTTTTCTCATTGGTGCTTCCAACCTCTGGAAGATTGTACTGTTAGCAACCTCGAGCCCTCAGAGACAGAGGCCAACAAATGCAGAGCTCTGTCCTGTGGACTGGGGGAAGCCCTGCTGACAGTCTTCTTGTCACCAATGATCCTTCACTGCCTATTAAAACTCATTTTTTTTTCTGTAGTTTTAAAGCAATTTGAATAGCTGACAGTTTTAAAATTTGAAATTACCTTTTGAGGTTTTCCTTTTGAGTATACTGGTTAGATTCTAGTGTTTCTGGTTGGACAGGTGTGAGCATGGGAAATGAGGGCAACCTGTAATTTTGTTTTTATAGTGGCTAATGGCACAGTGTAATTTCTGCTTGGTGATTTCCATCCTCTCTATTTTCCTCATTAGCCCATTACTCAGGAAGGTAGTGACTGGGGTGAGTTGTAAGCCACCTCTCCACCATCCTGCCCAAAGCTCACAACACTGTGTGATTGTTCACCGTCCCACTATCACTGGCATCCCTTTCAGCCTTGTTGGTTCAGACTGTAGATGGACTGGACTTTTGGAGACAGGTCCTGACATTAGGGATATGTGGGAACAATGATGGGGACCAAGCCTGTGGAGCTAAGTGGCTTAGAAAAGAGGAAGCACTCAATAATAAAAATGGGGGGGGGTAGTGAAGCATTATTTGCCATGATGGGGAAGGAACTAGTTTGTTCTTGTTCCTGTCCCTCCCGGTCAAGTTTTGTTGCCAAGAGCAGTACAGTTGAGTATAGGTGGTAGGTCCAAACTCACCCAGCCTTTTTCTAGACCCGAAATCAGAGGACAAGGCAAGTCTAGAGGTAAATACAATCCGTGGTTGTTAGACTGATTCTTCCCAATTTCAAGCAAGCTGACCCCTCTACTTCTGGGCAGCCTTCCTCTTAGAAGTGCCTTTGAGCACTAGGAGACCACAGTTAAAACCCCCTTGTCTCCTCTGCTCTCTACTGAGCCTCCCTGGCAGCGATGCCAAAGCCTGATGCCCTCCCTCGTCACCCTTGTGACCACTGCTCCGATTGTTCAAAACAAGCGTTTCCTGTCCAAGCATCCTCATCCTCACTCAACTACCTCAGTCTCACAACTCAAGGCTCACAGCACCCACTTGCCTCACATCCTCCTTTAGTGCCCTTGTCTTCCTGGGGTTGGAACAAATGCAAACTCCTCAGTTCCAAAACTCAAACTGCTCTTTCTGGATTGTCTTCTCTAGTGACATTGGCTCCTCAATCACCTGCAAGAGTGAACTCTCCAGAAATGTATAACAAGCCAGGGGCTATGCTGTGCAGTCAGAGGCTAGTTTTGGAGCATAGCGTAAGACCCCAGAGAGTAAGAACTGAGTGGTAGTGGTTTGCAGTTTGAGAGGGCTGGAATGGACATCTCTGCTCCTGCCCCTCTGGGCGGGTCGGTCGATGACTTCTAGATGCACTCATTACCCTGGAGAGAAGTTAATTTAAGACACATTTTGTACATTTCCCGTTTACCCAGAAACCTGTAGTTTATACTCTCCTGCGCCTGCGCCAACACTACCTCTCGCTCACTCTCCTTGGCTGACTTCTGGCCCTGTTCCTTCTTGTGATTGGAAGAGCTTTACTTTTGCTAACATGAACCTCTTTCTTTTTTAAATAAAACACAAAAGCCTCCTTCCGGTCTTAGTGTCTTGTCTGTGGTGTAGAGGGAAAGGTGGTGACTTGCCCATTCCTGCCCCATGGCTGACCCAGCACAGAAGCACCGAGTGAGTGTTCCACCATGCTAGCAGAAGACCCAGAAAACAGGTCAACCCATGCTTCAGGAGAGAAACACACAATCTTCTTCAGTCTTTATCAAATGTGGTTTTTATTCAATGACAAGCACTTTTCTACAGCTGCACCTGTGGAACATCACATGGCAAAAACGAGTTTTTTTCTCTAGACATTTTTTTCCTTTTTTTAAACCTTATTAAAAATGAGATTGGTCCTAAAAATATAGAAAGAAATAAATTTAAATTCACAAAAAACTGTACATTATCAAAAAGTCACTAAAACACCACATTTGGTTATATAAAAAGTCCCTTTTGTTGTAAAAGGAACATGGAAACTTGTTGGTTGGTGTTGATGGTTTCTTGCTGTCACCGGGGAGGGGACACAAAGGGCGGGGGAGGGCTGTCTTTATTTTTAACCTGCTTTCCCTACCAAATACTCTTTGTCAACAAGAGGAAATCCACGTAGCTAAAGGGGCAGTGAAGATGAGGAAAGAAAAGTGAGAAATGGCCCCTTTGATCATGTCCTGCCCCACAATCCCTTCAGCCCCCATTTCTTCCAATCAGGTCTGGGACCTCCACCTTCAGAGTGCCTGGTCCCGAGGGGAGGGGAGGGGAGGGGCGGGGCTGGGAGAGGAGCACAGAACAGAGAGCCAGGCTCCACTCTCCCTCCTACCTCACCTCCAATAACGAATGACTCCAGTACACTTTATGCCAGGGGAAACAGTTCCAAACATTTGACTAACACAAAGTTTGTTACAGCGCAGTTATTTAGATAAAATATAAATATTTATGCATAATATAAAGTCAATTCAAATATTCTTCAATCCACCTCTTATTTAAAAGCAAAAAAAAAATTCTCAAATAAAATTAAGTTTTGAGGTTCATCGACAGAAAAGGCGACTTTAGAAATAGGCAACAGGGAGTGCGGTGCGGGTGGGTTGAGGAGGAGTCGGGGCTGCCCAGGAACCTGCGCTGCCCCACCCTTCAGTACTGCTGGAGTACAAGGAATGCTACACCTCACCTGGCATCCTTCACCCACCCATGGAACATTGCTTGGATGCCTCAGCTCTCTGCTCAGGCCAGCTAGCAGCCACCTCCCCAGTGCAAGTACCCGTAATTTCTGATGGGAGGGGCTTGGCTGAGCAGGAAAGCAGGGGCCAGTGGCCCATGGCTACAGCTTGGAGTTAGCAGCTGTCCTCTCGTGCTGGGGTCTAACCCGGGCTTAGTCACATACAGGGCAGTGGTAGACCCAGATTCTCCTCTCTACCCATCCTGTGCTCCAGGGTCTCTGCTGCTGGGGGAGAAAGGGTCCTGGGATATGAAGTAGGTATAAGGAAGGAAAACACAGCTAAACCCAGATACTCATGGTTAAGATCCAGTTCTACCCCTCTCCTAGCAAACACTCAAGACTCAAAGCTAGTGAGAGGAGGAGGAGTTCCTGCTGAGAAGACTGCAGTTTGAAGAGGCTGAAAAGAAACGACCATGAGGAGAGACGGCCTCATCCCCAGAGAAATAGTTCCTGTGTTTTCCCAAAGACAAAAGGTGATGGTGTGAAACAAAGGGAAGGCAGGAATAAACACATGTGGGGCACAATGGATTCCATCACACTACAGCGTCACAATCACAACTCTCATCTGTGTGCAGGTGCACACACACACACACACACACACACACACACACAAACCACCTCTCTCCTCCTCTCTCTGAGGCCAGTCAATTGCTACCTGGCCCTCATCTCAGAGGAGCACTCAAACTCAGCAGTAGTTGTCCCTGAGGAGTTCCCAAGAGGGAGGGAGGTTTGGGAAGCAGGGGAAGGAGGCTGGAAGGCCTAGGGCACTGCCCGCCTGCCTGCTCCCCAGCCACCAAGCTTCAGAAAAGGCTAGAGACTCACAGAAACTCAGCATGTGAGGAGGAGCCAACACCTTAAGAGGGTTAACTATCAGCAGAAGATGAGGACAGAAAGAGGGGAACTCTGAACTTTGTTTTCCACATAAGGGAAAAAGACTGGGGAGGGAAGGGAAAGAACCCGTACACGATAGTTTTACATTACTAGGTGGGACAAAATCTTAAAAACAGGGAGGAGTTAGAAATGAATGAGTGAGAGGAGGTGAGAAGTGGGGAGGGACTGAACATGGAAGCAGCATGTTCAGGGCCCGGTGTCCGGCTCGACACACTTGGAGTTAAGTCCACTTTACTGGCCGTCACTGCGGGTCCGCACACAGTACAGAGTGTTTCTCGGTTTCACACATTCACTAGAACTATTGCTATTGTTAAAGAGCCCCAGGATGCTGAGGCACGTACAAGGGGGAGGAAGCTGGAAGAGGGACAGAGGATTTCTTTACCTCTCTCCATTTTAATTAGGGGAAAAAAACAGGAAAATTCTTTCTTTTTTGGCTTTCCGTCCAGAAGGACCTCATCTCTGCATCTCTTATTTAAGGAGCAAGAAGAGGAAGGGAGGAAAGGGATTAGGAACGAGAGGGTGTGGGTGCTGCCCAGGGCAGAGTCAAGAATCAGCATTGTCTGACTTGAATCCACCTGGGGCAGCTGTCAGCAGGTGAGAACGGCAGGTTTTGTCTGGAAGGTTGGAGAAGATGTCACAAGGTGACTCCTGCCTTCCTCGCCTCACAGACTGGCCTGCTTTCCCTGATAAAACTCCTCCCAGCGGCTCTCAAAGAAGCGGCGCATGATGTGCCCAGCCTTGCCCACTTCAGAGTCATCCTCATTGAAGGTCTGGCAGTTGTCAAAAACCAGCAGGGCATCAGCTGCAAACTCCTCTGAGCTAGTGTACCTGGGCAGGGGAGACAGGGCTGTGAGCTGTTAGCTCTGAGCTAGTGTACCTGGGCAGGGCGGATGGGGCTGTGAGCGGAGAGAGAGAGAGAAAGGGTGAACCAAGAGAGATCATCTTACCCTCCACGCAGCAGCCGTTCTCGCATGGTAGAAAAGTCCATAGGGTTCTTGATGACACGTCGGTACCCACTCACCAAGCGAGGGTTCACAGGCTCTAGGAAAGGCCAGGCTGCGTCATGGGACTCCATCTCCATTAGGATAATCCTATGAGTACAGAAAGCATACACTGACTCCTGCAGCTTCTCTGGCACAGAGATAGCCAGCTAGTCCTAGAATTCACTAACTCACTCGCAAAATGTGAGATCACTGTGGTGGCTTCTCATCGAATGTCGCCGTCTTTTGGAGGGAGACAGCCTGTCTTCTGGGTACCGAGGCACTGCTGGGCTTTCTCGGCTTCTTGACAACATCCTCCGCCGCCTGCTGTCACCTTCTGTGAAGGTCAGCGGAAAACTACTTTTCCGCTTCTGGCCTCGTTTTGGGAAACCAGGCCTCTGAGTGTATTCTTCCTGTACCTGCTGAGGACAGGCCCAGGTGAGCAGCAGCGCAGGGCTGCGATGCTCAGCCTCTTGTTCATCACAGTCTTGCCTACCCATGACTGTGGCTTCAAATGTTCACATAAACCAGCATGTGAATTCATTCAGATACTCAACAGGAGGGTCAGTAAAATGAACGGTGATTACTCCTATTGTGTAGAGGAAATGACTGGGGCTTAGAGACTGTAGGTGACTTATTCTCAACCCAAACCTGCTGTCACAGGCTCATCCCTGAGGGAAGGGGACATCTGTGGGACTGTTGCTCAAAGAAAGATGAAGGCATCTCTGAGTCCTGTTTGAGAACCGAGATCAGAGAACAGAAGCAGCCTTACCTGGGCCAGACAGACAGCACAGAACCAGTCTCCTTCTGGAACAGCCTCCATCTTGGGCCGATGACAGTAAATGTGGCAGCCTCGGTCACACCCATCACAAAGCAGGAGAAACTCATCATTGTCACCCTTCCGGCAGACCAGGCAGGTCTGGACCAATGTGAGAAAGCAGAATGAGTCCTTAACCCTGTGTTATCACTGACCCCACTCTTGCCAGTCTCTCTCTAAGTATCCAGACTCACCACTTTGTTGACAGACTTCTCCCACGCGATGGACCTTTCCAGCTGGCCCATGCACAAGCACACTTGGGCTGCACTACGGCATCTCTCAAGTGTCTGCCGCCATACTCGGACACGAGGGGTGATCTCATAGGATCTGTAGGGAAAGTGGTGATCCTCGTGTGAGGAACACAAGGCTTTTGTCTTGCCTCTCCCAGGCCACGGAGCAGGCAGCAGGAGTCACTCACATCTCAGTCGCGGTGCCGTCAGAGGCACCATTGGGTGTGCTCAGTAGGGCCTTCTCCACTACCACCTCATGGGCTGCCCAGAGGGGCTCCCGCAAATACCGCCGCTCCACATTCTGCTCCAGAACAGCCAATCGCATCACAGCAAGGTCCAGAGGGTTGGTGTTCTGCCGCTGAGGTACTGTTCCTTCCCTACCCCGACCCCTCCAAGGGATATCCTCCTGGGAGTCAGGCAGATGCTCACAGTAGGTCAAGTCTTCTCTGGTGGAGTCTGGGCTAGGGCATGTCCAGCCCTTCCAGTGGGAAAAGAGAAACAAAACACATTGTAAAGGGAAACATTTCATGTCATGGTAGATCACTCAGGAAGAAGAAACCCAGGGCTTGTCCTGGTGCCCTCCCCCAGCCAGGTGCAGCAGCTCAGGTTTGCAATCCCACCACCTGGAAGGCTGAGACAGGAAGAAAGCCTTGAGTCCTAGGCCACTCTGAGCCAGAGTGAAAGCCTGTCTCAAAAACAGGAACCTAGGGCTGGAAAGAAGGCACAGTAGTTCAGACAGAGTACAGGCTATTCCTCAAAGAGACCTAGGTTCAACTCCCAGAGCACACATCGTGGGGCTCACAACTGTCTCAAAGGCCAATGTGAGAGGATCTGACATTTGTAGCCTGAGGACACTGCACACATGTACTATATAGACACACGTGCAGGCAAAAGATCCACACACAGATGAAAATAAACCAAAACAAAAACTAAGGAAAACCCAAAGCCTCCCCTAGACAGCTCCCTCTTCAGCACCAGCCCCAGGTACCCGAATCTGCAAGTCCGAGAGGACGACCCGCTGTTCTAGCTCCTCCACCCACTGAAGCACAGCCAGGTCTGTCTCGTAAGTCTTCTCTTTGGGAGACCAGCTCAGAATTCCTTCTTCCAAGGCAGGCAGCTGATTAGGCTCAAAGATGGGATCTGGGAAGAGAGCGGTCCATAAATGACTGCACAGCAGCTACTCTACATCACGCTGGGTCAAGGTCTTTCATTTACCAGTTAAGGGCTGTAAACAAACTTCCTGCAAAAAGTCCTTGTGCTTGCTAAGATGTTTGTGAAGCGCCTTCTCCCGGATGCCTCGGGGATGCAGTGCCTTGAGCAGAACATCCAGTGTCTCCGGATCGCGGATCCACCACCAGCCTGAGCACATCTCTGTGTACAGAGGGTATGCATATGGGCCAGGGAATGGGAACCTGCCTGTGGGCACGAATCACACTCCCACAGTGGAAATTGCGATTACTCCCATGCTTGCCCCATCCTAGACAAGCTTGCTCACCAGGCGGGATAGGCTGGGCTGTCGGCTGGGTTAAGTAATGTTGCTCCACCTGCTTGAAGAACTTGCCAGGAGGTCTCCCTCTCCGCTTTGGTTGTCCCAGCCCTGTGGGACTCTGTGACATTTCTTCAGAGTCCCCTGATAGCCTCTTAGGGCCCCCTCTAGGCAAGTGGGTGGAAGAGAGCTGCACTGGGGAACAAGGATTGGCAGCACCGGGTATGTTCATCTATAAATAAGAAGACATGAAGGAGTTTACATATTTCCTACTGCAGGCTACAGCCTCTTAGCCAGCATGGGAGCCTGGGGCAAGATAAAGTGCATACTGATTTGGCTACTTACTGGTTTAGAGGAGGCAGGCAGCTGGAGGGAGGGAGGAGGTTGTTCCTCAGAAGCTGCAGGGGGTGGTGTAGGAGCAGCATCACAGGGTATCTGGGCTGAGAAGTTAAACCACGGACCTTGAGGACCAGGACAGGATTGAGCCTCGTCAGGCTCTGGCTCCTCCAAGGACTGAGATGGAGCAGAGTCTAATTTTCCTGGGCTGCTATCAGGCGTGAGGACTGAGCTGCTCAACAGAGAGTTGTGGTTCTGAGTCTGGCTCAGCCAAGACAGGAAAGCAGACTGGCTGAGGTCATGCTGGCTCTGACCCAGAGAGAAAGGGGAACCTTCCGGCTCTAGGAACCCACTACTTGACTGAAGATGGGCCTGAGGCTGGGCCTGAGGCTGGGGCTGAGGTCCCGGGTGAGCTTCAGTCTGGGCTGAATCATGTTCCCTAATGGTGGACTTAAGGTGATGAGGCTGTAGAGACCCAGGCTTAGGTTTTTGAGGTCGGCCTCGGGACCGGGCAGAAGTAGAGGTGTTGGAGCCAGTTAACTCTCTCTTTACAGAGACTCTGGCAGAGCTGGGTGTTGAAGTGACCACTTCCATCAAGGACTCAGTTTCTTGCTTTATTTCATCTTCAGTAACTGGAAAGAGAAACAAAGAGCTTAAGATACACTGTTGTATAATGGGAAAAATGACATCTATAAACAAAACATGCTTGCTTTTTAAAATTCACTTTTCTGTGTCTGGAATCAACTCCAGAATACTGTGTTAACACCTGGCATGGAGATACACCTAAGGTCTGTTAAGCACTAAAGAGTACAAACCCATTTTAATTTTTTGTAGTCTTTGAAAGAAATTAATTCAGTGTATGTGTGGAGGCCCCAGGCCCTGGATCCTCCAGATCACAGGAGGGTGTAAGACGTGTGCTAAAGCCCAGCTCAGTCCTCTGGAGAAGCAGCCCACGCTCTTAACCTCTGCCCTCTCCAGCCTCAGTCCTCACTGTCTTATCAAGTAGGTCTACATCACTATGGCCCCAGTCCACAGATGAAGAAAGTGAAGCATGTAGCTGCTGTGTGACAGTAGAGGTGGGTGAGCCTTGACTCCCGAGTCTACCATGTCAGGGTTAAAGCCCAAGAGGACTAGGGAGAAGGAAGGAAGGAAAGGATAAAGGAGGGAGGAAAGAAGGAAGGAAGGAAGGGACAGAGGGAGGGAGGGAGGGAGGGAGGGCTCACTTTTGTCTGGCCTTCACCCCCAATCTCCACAGCTGCACCTACCTGTGCTTCCCTCCGATCCTTCCACAAAGATACCAGTGAGACACGGTAACACCCAGTAACGGCGTCTATAGCGGTCTTGACCCAGGGACACTGCCCGAAGCATCGGGGATGAATGGAGCAGCTTTTTTTTAAAGAAGAGCTGACGCTGAGTAGGATTAGAAAAGGAATAAAAACATTTCCATCATGGCATGATGAATTTCAGTATCTGGGAGAGAATTGAAGTTTATCAACTTCCCTATAAAACTGATATATTCTGAAGAAGGGGATCAGTTCTTGCCCAACCCACATTTCTGACTTTTATGAGATTAAAAGCACGGTACCTTACTGAGTTTTTCTATATGGCGCTCTAGCTCTGGAATGCTGGATGCCGCAATATCAACCTGCACAGAAACAAGTACACATTGAGAAGAGGAGAGCTAACAGATCCAAAACAGATGAGAACTTTCTAACCCCTTTCCTCTGACTCTGGTCTGCACCTCTCCATCTCTTCGACCCCTGCGGCCATGGACAGCTGCTGTGTTTTCCTCGTCTTCCTCCTCTTCTATGCCACTGTTTTCCTCCATGATCCGAGAACTGCGTCTCCGTCCGAGGCCATCTTCTGCCCCTTCCATCATAACCTCAGGCCGCCCAGTTCGCTTGGCCAGAGCAGTTTTCAGTCTTAAGAAATAGAGATTGGGGAAGACTCTGGTGAAGAATATAATGCCAAAAAGGAAACACCTGAAATTTACATTTTCCAGAGCCCTGGCTATGCCTCCCCCTCCCTTTGGGCTCTGCTCTGTCCTGTCCCTACCTCCGGAGTCGGCCTTCAACAATCCACTTGTTTTTCCTGTAGCTAGACATACTCTCCAGAGTCTTGTCAATCTCACTGCAGGGGAACATGGAGGGAGAAGTGGCAGAGCAAAAACAAAGATTAAGCATTAAGGAGCTGTAAGAATTTCAGTCTAGTTCAAACAGGATGGACAACAAAGGAAGGCTTCCAGTGAGTCTATGCCAAGTCATTCCTGCATCCTCAGAGAAGAACAACAGACACACACCACCCGGGGACTTCTGGAGAGCTAAGACCCTGCCCTAACACAAGACCCAGGACTGACCATTCCCACTCAAGTCCTCACTTGATGATGATGGTGGACCCGTTGAGCTCGTGCACAAGGAAGGCTAGAATAGCAGCCTTCTGTTGAGGTGGCTGGGCCTGAAAAGGCTGGGTACGCAGACTGTCGCACAAAGAAGGCTCCACTCTATATGCCATGAGAAAGCAGCGCAGTATCTCAGACACATTGTCTCTGGTCAACGGGATCTCTGACAGCTTCTCCCCCAAGATCTTTAGGGACTGTTTGGAAGAAGCATAATGGAAATGAGAGGAAAATAGGAACAACTCTGGGGTGCCTGGAAGAGCTCCAGGGTTAAGATAAAACCGTAAGAGAAAAAGACAAGGTTAGCAAGACGGCTCAGATAATCATGAAATTCACCACTGAGTCCAATACGAGTATCTTTAACTCCTAGACCCACCTGATGAAAAAACAACTGATTCCCCACAAGTTGTCCTCTGTCCATATACATACAGACATGCAAACACACACTCAATAAATAAATATAATTTTAAACAATTTAGGGTTGGAGAGAGAGCTAATCCTTTTGAAAGGACACAGATTTGGTTCTCAACACCCATATGGTAATTCTCAACTATCCATAATCCAGTTTCAGGGGATCCAATCTTGTTTTCTGGCCTGCAGGGGCACCAGGCACACGCATGACATACATACGTACATGCAGGCCAACACTTATCTACATAAATCTTCACAAAAAAAAAAAAAATTTTTTTAACCCTTCCCTCTTCCTTTTTTTTTTTTTTGGACAGGGTCTCATTAGGTAGCCTGGGCTGGCCTGGAACTTGCTATGCAAAACAGGCACAAAGAAATTTTTGTGGAAAAAAAAGAAAAAGAATGAAAGTTGCAGGGACATGGGCTAAAGACATGGTTCAGCAGTTAGAGGCAGTGACTGCTTTTCCAGAGGACTTGGGATGAATTGCTGGCATCTATATGGCAGCTCACAACTGTCTGTTAACTCTTAACTTCAGGGGATCCAACACCATCTTATGGTCAGTGTTATACCAGGCATACATGTAGCACACAAACAGATGGGCAAAACAAGTCTATGAATAAAATAAAATTAAAAAATTAAGTTTAGAAAAAGGTGAAAGACTACAAAGAGAAACTTCAAAATAAGAAAAAGAATGAGCCAGGCGGTGGTGGCGCACGCCTTTAATCCCAGCACTTGGGAGGCAGAGGTAGGTGGATTTCTGAGTTAGAGGCCAGCCTGGTCTACAGAGTGAGTTCCAGGACAGCCAGGACTACACACAAAAACCCTGTCTCGAAACAAACAAACAAACAAACAAAAAAAAAAGAAAGAAAAAGAAAAAGAATGAACAACAACAAAGCCTTGCAAAGAAAGAGGCGTATAAAGTTAGAATCGGGAAACAGCTCCACTTCCCTTCCTTCTGTGGGTGCTTGGTAAGCGTGTGAGTGTTCTCAAAGAGAGAGAGCAAAACTGTAACACAGGCCCAGGAATGCTCACCTGACAGTAGGGAGGCAGACCAGGATCATGGAGTGCAGCCTTCAGAAGCTGCACTAGCAGGTCTTGCACTTTGTCCAAGCTGTCACCTTGACATAAGAGTCCCTCCTGCAGGACTCCGAGACTAGGAACATCTTTGGTAAGGTCAAAGCCTAGCACTTTGCCAAAACTGTGCAGGAACTCCACAATGGTCAAGCAATCTGAGAAAGCCCTACTGGACAGTGTCAAACCAGGGATGCGTGTGAAGTCAGGCAGGGGCTGGAGAGAGAAAAGCACATGGATATCCTGTTAGACTTACCAGGAGGCCATATCTAGATACTCAGAGGTACTTCTGGTAACAGAAATGTCTTCAGAACTGGCCCTTCCATGACCCTTAATACCTGGTGGTCAGTCAGACACATATCTTCTGTGGGCTTCTTCATCTCTTCCAAGATAACCTGCTGCCTCTGCTGTTCCTCCAGCCGCCTCTGTGTGGCAAGGGCCTTGTCTGCTCTACCGGATGGCCTGGCTCTGGGCTCTTCCTTTCCCTTTGCTTTTATCTTTTCTTTCTTTTCCCTCTTTACTTTTTCCTTCATCTTCTCCTGCTTTGTCTTCATCTTCTCTTTCTCAGCCTACCCCCCCAGGGAGAAAGGAACAAGAAAGTGCATAAGGCCATGTCTGATCCCAGTGCCTCATAAACTCAGAGTCCAAAATGTAACTGTAACACTGACGTGGTGTGTTTAGAAAATCTCCTGGTTCTTTACAATCAGACTTGAGAGATGAGAATTTAGCTCTGTGGTAGAGTTGCTTATCTAGCATGCACAATGTACCCTGGGGAAAAAAATTATGCTTGGAACACGAATTCATGTATATACCTTGAATTTCTTCTTAGTGTCCTTCTGCTTTAAGTTCTTGGTGTCTTGCTTCCTCTTGTTTCTGGCCTGTAAACCATAAGGGAAGTCATTTCTCCTCAAACGACTCTGAGAGCACCTCTGCTTGGGCTAGGGTTCAAAACCAGAAAAGGGTGCTGGGGAGGAGAGGTGAGACGGAACGATGAGGAACTGGCAATGGCCCCACTCTCTCACCCTAGAGACACCCATACTGTTCTTGATCAAGCCCATTCTAAATCTAGCCTAAGGAATTCCACTTAATGAATGTGTGCTGCTATATTAAGGGTGGAAATGTGGGAGATGAAACATGAAGCAGGTTGTAAAATGTTAGCTCATTAATGTCCCTTACCTGCCCTTGGACCGGAGTCTGACTCTCTCCTCGCTGCACCTTCTGCCTTATCTTCTTTTTGCTTTTAGTTATCTTTGCTTTATCCTCCTCACTCAGTATTTCTGTGAAGGCAGGAAGGAAATAGAAAGTGAGGTAGAAAAACACACTTGGCACCCATGGCAGCACATGTCTATTACAAAGTTGGCTTCTCCTCAATCTCCTTGAACGACGTATTGGTTTTTTTTTTTTTTTGAGTAGACATAATAAAACATTTAAGAGATAGATATAGGGGTGAGGGAGGCATCTGCTGAGGCAGCTGTACAAAGTGCTTGAGCAGCACCGCCAACCCAGGAGCCACAGACTGACGCCAACTGAACTGCTCTGGAAGTGGTCCAACTGATGGAAAGGACGCTACAACTGCAGAATGCCTTTATAATGTGTCGCTTTCCCTGCCTATGCAGCAAGGGTAGAAATACACAGACTGATGCACACAGCCTGATTTTAGTGCGAGAGCTGGGAAAGCACTAGAAATCTAAACTGTCAGGGAAAGAGGGTACTACTGTCTTATAATACTGACATCCTAGTGTGCACTGAGAAGAGAATGGACTCTTTCAAAGGAGTCATCTCCCCACTGCTAGAGCCGGTGCTCAGCTTCCACAGCTCAGTCTACTGGGAGACCTGAATCAGTGTAAACCTGCAAATAATTCTCTTCTGACTGACATTTCTTTTTTCTTTTTGGTTTTTTGAGACAGGGTTTCTCTATATAGCCCTGGCTGTCCTAGAACTTACTCTGTAGACCAGGCTGGCCTCGAACTCAGAAATCTGCCTGCCTCTGCCTCCCAAGTGCTGGGATTAAAGGCGTGCGCCACCACCGCCCGGCTAACATTTCTGATATATAAATATCACCATACATTTTTACAAAGACCTTCTAAAATATTATAGGCAAATAAATCACTTAAAGTTTTTGTTGAACTGGGCAGTGGTGGCACCTTTAATCCCAGTGCTTGAGGGGCAAGGACAGGTGGATTTCTGAGTTCAAGGCCACCCTGGTCTACAGAGTGAGATCCACAACAGCCAGAGCTACACAGAGAGACCCTGTCTCGAAAACAAAGTTTCTACTGAAACGCTATGGGAGGTGCTCAGCTACAGAACCTGGTATGCTTCAGCTCCAGCTCACAACCAACCTCAACACTAGTTCTAGGGGACCTGACACCCTCTTATGGCCTTCACAGGTACCCAGGCAGTGGCTATGTGCAAAACATTTATATACATAAAATAAATCTTTTGAAAAAATGAAATATTCTGAGGTTGGGGTTTTAGCATTTGTAGAGGACTTGTTAGACAAATATTCAAAGTCCTAGGATTGGTCCCCAACATGGGACAGGAAAAAAAGATGCAGCCAGATAGCAGAACTAGAGCTGTGAATGGGATTAAGAATTCCTATCCTGCACACTACACAGTGAAAGCATTTTAAAGTTATGCTTATTTTAAAAATTAGACATTTATCTATCCCACTAAAACAGTGTCCCAATAATCTTTAGGATTCAGGTGTGAATTGAAGTCTCTACAATAAAAATCACAGAAATTGTATGTACAAACTCAGTCTAAACAAGGAGCTGAAAGACAAGAAAAACTGTGGCAGCCTTCTCCTTTGGCCATTACTATATACAGGAATAACCTACAGCTTAGTTTTCTAGTAAACACAACTCAAAAGGAAGAAACTGCCTGGGGGGGAAAAAGGAGCAAAGAGCTGTGGTTCTATTCATGCCTTCAACTGGACAAGAATGGGTTTAGGTTTGTCTGTCTGGGTGTCAGTCCTTCTTGGGAAAATCAGGTATCAGCAATTCAGCAACAGCCCTGAGCAGAATGCCCAAGCTACAAATAACACCGTACCTTGGGTTTCCAGTTTCTTTGGAAGTCGGTTATCTGTTTTATTCAACGGCTCAGGCATTTTGATCTTAGGAGGCCGACCTCGGCCCCGCTTCACTTTGGGAACTTCCTTGTTCTTAGCCTTCTCATTGTTTCGAGGTCGGCCTCTTTTGCCAGTGATCGCTTGAATTCTGGAAGGAATCTCCTCTGCTGATAACTTGACCCACTGCAAACCCTAAAGGAACAGTAACACTGAGCTATGAGGAAACAGTGATCTGTGCAGGCCACCAAGTGTCACTAAGCCCTCTGAAGTGTCCCAAACTCCTTGAGCCACCTAACTCCATGAAAGGAAGCTATAATTTTTTCCCAACAATTTAATCCTTAGGCCAGCACCTCTGGTGTATCTCTTTCTTCAAAGAAATCTCCAACAGGCATGCGAGGACTGAAGCTGAAGTGCTCACGGCGGACACTATGCAGCACATTTCGGCTCAGGTACTGAGAGGAAAAGTGAATGGCATTAGTAAAGTCATAGTCATTCCACGGCTTTGGCAGAAATAGCACATGCAGAACAGGCCCCAGAGGAGACAATGCTACCCTACTCTCCTGGGACCCAAGAAAAAGCTTTTTTAAAAAAAGCTACCAATGCTGTTACCTTGATAACTTCTGGAAATTGCTTCATTCTCTTCCCACAAGGGCCGTAATACCAAGTCTCCCCCTGCCACCGATGGCTGCCCTTCTTGATGCGCACTTCTCTTCGCCACCTGCCAGAGAAGCACATGGGCCCTGCCACCAGGTCACACCCCTACCCACTCCCATGCCACCCAGGAGGCAAGCCCACTGAGCAGGTTCTCTTCCAGCTGTCTCACTAGCCCTGCATGCAGACAGGCCTACACACACAGTCCTGCATACAGACACAGGACAGCACGTAAGCTTGATAAATAAATAAACAGGCTCACAGTGCTTGAGCTGAAGCAAGTACTTCAGGAGGAAACACTGTACTAAATGGCAAATATGTACAAAGATTCCCACCCTCCTTTTTATAAAGCTACTGAAACGAGCAGCTGGAAACTCCTACTGCTCTGGCTCAGGTACAGAACAAAGTTAAGAGTAAGCTTGGAGGCTGACGTCACAAAATAACTAAGCAGGCTAGGTTTTAGTTACTAACTATGCACTGAAAAGTACATTATAAAACTCAGTCTTATTTCTGTCTTAAATATTGCAGTCGCACTAAGACTTGGTAACATCAAATAGCCTAAAAAAATCTAGGCCTCTGACAACAGCTAGGTTGGTCACTAAGAAAAGTTACTGCTCTAGACCTTAACTCTCCAGAGAGCACTAAAACAGAAATCATTGCACAGAACCACCCAGGTCACTGGTAGGAAGCCTCTCTCCCTCACTGCTGTCCCTCTCTGTGGAAACAGCTCTGTCTAGCTCCTTTGGATCTGTGTGCCTTAGTCTGAAAAAGGATCAAGACCTAGCAGCCAGCAGATAAACAAAGACTATGTGAGGGAGTCAGACTCCAAGAAAAGAAAACTGGTCTGGAGCAACAGCCCAGCAGTTAGGAGTATTTGCTGCTCTTCCAGGAGTCCTGAGTTCAGATCCCAACACCTACAACAGTTTGTGACTCCAGCACCAGGGGTCCCACACCGTCCTCACTATCCTGTAGTCTATTTCTGTCCAGCCTAGTCCTCTCTCATCAAGATAACAGAGAAGCTCCTCTCTTCCTATCATCCAGGAGCTTCTTGAGGTTAGTATGTGTAGCCATCTAGAGCATTTACCCATGCTGGAGGGGAAGACGAACTTCTTCTGGGGTAGCAATACGTCTCTTCAGTACATCACCTAGAGGATAAGACCAGAGACAGCAACATAAGAAGTTAAGCAAAATTACCGGATAGAGCACTTGAGGCGGAGGCAGAGGCGGAGGCAAGCACATGTCTTTGAACTGGAGGCCAGCTTGGTCTACATAGCATGTTCCAGGCCAGTCAAGGCTACATACAGAGACCCTGTCTCAAAAAACTAAAGTATTAAAGAAAGTTAGTAATAGGTTAGTAGAAAAGGGTGGCCACCATATATGACACCTGTATGAGTGTTCCTGTGTGTATATCTATGTATCTTGTAGAGACCAGCAGGTAGGAACAGAGTGTGGACACTCACCACCACCAGAGACTGGGACTGCTTCTCCAGTCATCTCTTCCTGATCAGCACAAGCTTCAGGGGCACTGCTGACATCTTTACTTGCTGGAGAGACTGTCTGGAAGGCAGCTGCTGGAGAAGGTTCAGGGGAACCTTGAGGAAAAGTCACTGGAGCTGTCATAGAGGCTTCCAAAGAGATGGCTGGGAGAGCAGGTGAGGAAGCTGGAGAGACTGCTGGAAAGACTTCAGGAGGGACAGGTGAGGATGCTACTGGAGAGACAGCTGGAGAGATTTCTGCAGATGCTGTCAAGGAGGCTTCTGGGGAGGCTGTTGGTGAGACTGCTGGATGTAGTTGAATACTAGGTGGCTGGTCAGGGGCTGGCTCAGTCAGGGGACGTTGGAAGTTTGAAGACTGGGTCTCCATTTCTTCCTGTTCAGAGTCACTGCCACTGTTCAGTCCAAAGCTGTTATCTACAATGCAAAGGACAGTGTAAGTAAAAGAATATGTCTCAGGTAAATGAATTTATCCAATTAAACCTGCACTATGGTAAACATGGTTATTTTAAGGTCTTTTAGTGAGAAAAGACAGCACCCACACAAATGGGTGACTCACAACCTTCTGGAACTCTAGCCCCAATGGGTCTGGCTGAAGGTAGTCTCCAAGAGCATCAGATGCACACATGATACATATATATACACATAGGAATACTCATACATACAAAATTAAGTTTTAAAAAAGCAGTGCGGGCTCTTTCCTTATTCCAATAGCTTTTCCTGAAGCTAAAAAGGTCTCTAGCCTTTTTCCTTGACAGGTTCCAAGTCTCTCAAGTTCTACATAGGGCAAAGTAACATTACACATCACAGCATCTCATAGACTGTCAGCAAGGTACCACTCCATACTTCCCAGTTTAAGGGCTTATTTATGGAACCCGTTCTCTCACTGCGTTTGCAGGTGAGAACTTTGTGTGTGTCCTACCTCTCTTCACTTACCTTGCAAGACAGACTCCCCTAAGACAGGTGGGGAGGTGGGGCTGACAAAGATAGAGGCTGCTGTGTGGCTGTCATCTGCCAGGAGACTGAAGGCATTAGCATTGCTGAGAGAAGGGCAGTCGAGGGCAGAGATCACAGGGTTGCCCTCCAGAGGCAGCTTGTCTTCTGTACCCATCAGCTCTGTGTCATCTATACCATAAAGCCCTCCACTCACTGGCTCTGTTTATGGGGGTGAAACAATTTAAAAAGCAGAATATTAAGAAGAAAGTTAGAAAGTCTGACTTTTCTAAGACCCCCAAATATTCTAGTGTCTAGCATATGAACTGGGGAAATGGGGAATCAAACAAGAAAGGGTCCCTACCTCAGACTAACTTGAAACTCACTATGTAGTTCAGGATTGTATCAAAGTCACAACCCTGCTGTGTTAGCTACCCTACCATGCAATACATTAATATAAATTAGGGGAAACATACAGCCCTCTTATAAAGCAAAGTCAGGAGACTGAAAATGAAGGCAAAGATACTGACTTTGTATCTACCCCGTAGATCCTTGTAGAAATCTAGCACTTATCGTAAAATAGGCCTTGTTTTTTATATTTAATTGGCAAATGTTTTCTATTTAGTTAAAACACAAATAACCCAACTGTGTGGTAGTTACAGCCTATTCAGTGAATGACTACAGCCAAGGGCTCTTGGCCAACTAGAAGAAGGAAGAGTCTGGGAAGTAGACCAATGCATCTGAGTAAAGTTGGCCCAGGCAGCAGTATAGACTATGGCTTACTAAAGGTTTGCCAACAAGCCCAATACCCCAGATTTCTTGGTTTTCTAACTTTTCCAGGTAACAAGTTGGCTCAGGTTAGCACAAAAGGGAACTCCCTGCAAAGCCCACCTGCTGCCAGAGAGTCAAAGGGCTCAAGGGAATCTTCACTGAGGATTGGAGTGTCTTCCAGTTGATCAGGAAGATGTGAAGGATCATCTAGACAGCTCACTGTGGGCTCAGGGACCAGGACGGAGACTTCTTGGTGCAAAGACTCCACAGAAGAGACAGAACCATTGTAGCCACACATCTTTAGTTCTAAGCAATCCCAGGAGAAACCAAAAGTCAAAGCTGAATCCTTCAATTGAGCTATGTTAGGGGTTCTATTAGGTATCCAGGCAGCTCTTTAATGAAGTCCACATATGTACATGGTATGGACTGCTCTCTCCTACATGGCCCTCCCCCAGACACATTGGTGCTCCAATCTGTTCAACATTCTCTTAATAAATTCTAACTTTGCTTTAAAAATAAGATGTTTATTCAATCCAATCAAACTTTATTTCTAGTTCTATGCTAGGAACAGATCCTATCCAGATATATTCCTAAAACCAAGTATACATCATGCAAAGAGGAAGAGTAAGACCTGAGACAAAAAGTCTAACACAAACTCATTTTTCCCAACAAGTGGAACAGAGAAAATATTTCTTTCTTTTTTTAAAAGAGGGTAGCCACCATTACACAGAACATAAATTACAAACTAAGATTTTATCTATTTTTAGGGAAACAAGAGATTGTTATATATTAATATAAATGAAAAAAGAAAGAAAAAAGAAAGGGAGCCTAGTAGACAAGCAATGGTACACTCTGATTATTTTCCTCTCGAATTCATAAGCCAGTCACTACTATGGATGAAGTCAAGATCGATGCCTTCAATTTAGCTGTATTAGGTGGTTCTATCAGGTGTTCAGGCAGCTCTTTTAAGCAGTACCCATTCCTGCCCCAACCAAGATAGCTTCATGGCTTCAGTGCTGTTTTGCTGTAGCTATTCCATCTATTAAAAGGAAACCCTGCCCCGTTTCTTGAGACTGGGTCTTATGCGCCTGGGGTTGACCTTGAACAACTACTCCTTCTACCTCCACCTCCCAAGGGCTGAGATTACAAGCATTTGCCAGAATGGCTGACAAAGTGGAACCCAAGGCCCTATTCATGCATGCTACCCATTAAGCTCTTGATGCAGTCTGCCTGGCTACTGCAGGCTTGCCCCCGCCCACCTGCCCTCTCCAGGCAGCAGCTCTGCATGAGCTAGGAATCACCTGCACTCGCACTCTCGCACTGTGCTGCTGCCACACACACACCAGACATTGGCTCTGCTAACACCAACATGCACATCAGCCTCCACTGTAGAGAGCTGGAAAGACAAGTTTTCCTCACTTCAAAAAGCCACTGTCCCCCATAGCCCTACTTCTTCTCTCCACACCCAGCTCACGGACCCAGTTATACCTGGCTGCTCTTCCTCCAGCTCCAGGCTGCCTACCAAGCCAGTATCATTTTCTGCCACAACTGAAGTCAGCTCCTTTTCTGCTGCCTCATCAGGATGGATGTCACTGCTTCCATCCTGGGAAGGTGCAAAGGTCTGGATACTAGACCCCAACATTGGAGAAGTCTGTGGGGAGGTGAAAAAACTTGGGGGTCCATTGGGCATCACCTCAAAATTCTGGTCAGGAAAAGAATCATACAGCTCCTGTGAATCAAAGTTAAGACCCATGGGACTCTGGGTACCATTGGCCCAGAACTCTTGGCTCCCAGCTCGAAGATTAGTGTTGTGACTTGGGGATGAAGGTTGTCGGCTGCCCCCAAGGATACCGTTGAGCGGGTATTGTCCCCCAGGGAACTGAGAAAGAAGGGGTGGGTCCTTGAGGTTGTTGCCAGGATTGGCAGATGGGTACTGTGAGTAGTTCCAAAGACAGTCGTAGGCCACGTTAGGGTGATGGAGGTGTGAGGTGCTGGAGGAGTGGGGAGCAGAGTTCAAAATCCCTGAAGTAGTAGTGTGAGATACAGTAGATAAGCCATTAACATTCACATCCCCATTCAAACCTGGCAGAAAAAAACAGGACAAGTTTGGCCATGAATATACACATAAGGCTACCAAAAATACTTCAAATTGACAATGCTGAAGGTACAAGCAAGGGGGACCTCTGCCACCTTTATCTTCTCCCTCTCAGGGGCACACTAAACCTGGATGCTCCTGTGTATGCTTAGATTGTGAGAGATTGTGTTCTAGGTGCTGAGATTGTGGTCTAGGTGTGCCACAGGAGCTGGTGGCAGCAGCAGTTACTGCTGGTGCAAGCTTTTCACTACATGATGCTGCACATGGGTTTCCTGCAATGACTAGCGTTCTTCCCCACTCTCATTCCTTACGGGGATTCTTTCCTTGGAGGGCCTGACTGAATCCTCCAGTCCCCACCCACCTCTAGTTCCCACTTGGCCCTAGAGTGGCACCAGAAGGGACAGCCTCTACCTCACTGCCACATGCAGATCTAGCACTTTGTGCTGAGCTAAGAATAGAATTTGCAGTCACCACAGTGACAAGATTCCAGCTCAGAAGGCTGGGGTTAGCCCCTCCACATAGGCCCAGAAGGGTAATATGCAGTAGGTAAAGATCTTTGCATAACCACTGGCTGCAGAAAGAATCTAGCTCCAAAAAACATCTATCTTTGAGTTTGCAAAGGACAACAATGAATAAAAGGGACTAAGGTACTAAAGAAGCTGCAAGCAGGTGACGATGTATGGGGGAATCCTACAGCAGGTAGATGAGAATGTATGTGTGGAAATTCCAACTAAACAGAGGGGCTTGTGTTTATCTGCCAAGTGTCCTATAAATGACAGGAAGAAAGCAAGTACAAGTCAGAACTGTTCTAATGCAAGGAAGAAGAAAGGACTTGAAATTCGACTTCTAATCAAAATGATTTGAAATCCAGGCAAATTTAGAATGTTAATTGATGGAAGAACTGAGGCAGGAGGACTGTCACCAGTTCAAAGCCATCCTGGCTAGAAAAATCCATTATCCCTAAAGAAAAGAGGAGAAGAGAAGAGGAGGGGAGGAG
>NW_021620409.1:189466-252260 GCF_004785775.1 Grammomys surdaster | reverse complement strand
AAAAAAAAAAAAAAAAAAAAAACCAAAAAAACAAAAAACAAAAACAAAAAAACCCTCAACAGTGACACTTTTATGTGGAATGATCAATTTCTAGGGGAGGCCCTGCCCACCCCACCCTTGTGTACAAGGACAAGAGGCAGCTCCAGCACTCCTGCACAAGCTAAGGACACGTTTACCATGACCTTCACGCACCTTCGTCAACCCCCAAAAGTTTTCTCATTCCTAAAAACAACTCCCCAGAGGGCCTTACCCTGTCATAGACCCACCACCCTCAGCAGTAGCCAGAAACAGGATCAACGAAAAAGCAAACTAAGATGGAAAAGCTTATATGTCACATCTTCTCTAATATAGATCCAAGACAGAAAAAAAATGCTTCCCCAAGCCCTTAAAACTTATTCTCAGAAGCTTGATTTCTCTCTGGCTAGTTGTAAGCTCTATGGATTTATTCCTCTGTCACTACCTGCCAACAAAGAGTTGTTGTTGGGTAGCTAGCCCAAGATAGACCTCAGTCTCCTCTTGCCAACCTAATCTGATGATGCCTATTCCCTCCCCAGGTCTACGGCCTCCATACTTACTTTTCCCTTGCTGGGGGAAGTTCATGGGAGACCCGTTAGTGTAGAGGCCCTCCCCTGAGGAAGGAGAGGGTTTCAGTCCTGAGGCAGCTGGTGCAGGAGGAAGGCCAGTAAAGTTATAATGGTCATTTGCCTCCATTTCTGTAGGAGGGAGAAAAGGGAAAAATATCTGTGGTTAAACAAGGTCATATTATCACTTAGAGACTGTGTGCCTCCCTCCCTTTGCATATCCTTCAGTGTAGGTACTGTAAAAAGATGCAAGATGAAAAAGAGAAGAAAATATGCCCTTAACCTGGGCAAAGACCCAACTTTAAGTCAAGCATGGTATCACAACTATAAACACAGCACCAGGAATGGTAAGAAATGAAGCCCTTGGAGAAAATGAACTTAACTCTGATAGATCTGTTGAAGAGGGATGAAAACAAAACTAAGAACTATTGGGAAAGTCTGACCAGTCAAACATTTGTGATCTACTAGAACACATTATCCTAACGTGAGATATTTTTACACACACACACACACACACACACACACACACACACACACACACACAAAGTCCTTGGGTTATGTCAATAATGTTTGGAGGACATAAGCATCTACATTGAAAATTTTCCTTGTTTTCTTTTCCCTGAGACAGAGTTTCTCTGTCTATCCTGGAACTCACTCGTAGACCAGGCTGGCCTTAAACTCAGAGATCTGCCTGCCTCTGCCTCATGAGTGCTGGGATGGAAGGCATGCACCACCATGCTGGGCAACGAGAAAGCTTTATCAAGTTCCTAAAGTTGAAGTAATAAAGCAGACCTAGGTAATATTTTAATTATCTGTTTAAAAGGATAAATAATTTGGTTATAAAAAGATATGACCATTGGCCAACATCTCCAAGAGGTAGATGTGTATGTCAGTCAGACCTACTGGCACATGCCTACAAGACGCCAAGGCAAGAGAATCAAAGCTCAAGGACAGACGGGAGTACATAGTAAGATCCTGTTTCAAAGCAAGAAATCATAGTTTATCAATATGCAAGATGAAACATTATTAGGTATGAAAAATTAAACATCATTAGGTATATGCATGAACAGTCTACACACACTACATAAATACATACAATGCATGCACACATGAATGTACATACATGCAAACTGCTTGCATATGTGTTGGCACACATGCCATGGTAGGTGTGCAGAAGTTAGAGGATAATTTGGGAAAACCAGATCTCTCTTTCTACCATGTCCCAGAGATTGAACTCAATCCTCAGCCCTGGCAGCAGAAAACTTTAGTAAAACATCTCATCAGCCTCCAGAACGCAATTTTGAGTCTAAAATATAAACCTTGCATAGCATTAGCATAGTAATTCTAAGATTTTATAATTTAAATACCATTACAACCAGTACCTTAATCAATTCTAACTAAAAGAAATAAAAGCAACTTGTATTCTATTTAAGAGAGCAGTGAGATGGAGAGAATGGGTTTGTTTGCTTGTTTCTTGAGTGTGTTTCATGCACCCCAGAGTAGCCATAACTCATAGCAAGAGAAGAAAATATGCCCTTAACCTGGGCATATTTTCTGCCTCAGCTTTCTAAGTGTTGAGATTACAGGCACATGCCACAAAGTCCAACTCAGGAAAAGTTTTCTGTATTAATTTATATATCATATAGACTATTCCAGCTTCATTTTAAAATCACAGTAAGGGCTAGCAAAATGATCAGCACATAAAGATGTTTGCAGCCAAGCCTAATGAGCTGAGTTCAATCCCTGGAACCTACATGGTTGAAAGAGAGGCTAATTACTCCTATGCATATGCTCGAAGGTTCTCGAAGGTGCGTGCATGTACCCCCCCCCCCAGCTTTCTGGCTAAGATCAAGTGTAAAGTAAGTAGTAGGCTTCAATCTGCTAAGCACTCATGAAAAGACTGCAGTCATCCAGGATGTCCCCATTACAGGGAAAGCCCATTCTTCAGAATGTGGATCCAAAAGTAAGTATCAAGAGATTAATAATCCTGAATGAAACACACAAAACAACTAAATTCTTGTTTTAGGCTGGACTATTTCCAAAGCTTAAGCCACAGAGCAAAAAGAACATGCAATAGCTCACTTCAGAAATCCTGGAAAGAAGAGCCAATTCCATTTGACCTGCACTTCCCCTTTCTCCTCCAGTTTTAGGCAGTCACATTATCACCTGGGAACAGTATACCCTCAAAGATAGGTCACATTAATTTTTTTTCTTTGCTTTGTTGTTGAATATACAAGGAAACTAATGAACTTATCCATTCTATTATTCTGAGAAAATAGCATATCTGACCTTACAAATTAAGTACTATTAACAATAAGTGGACGGCTCAAAGAAATTAGAGATGTAAAAGGAATAAAAGCTATCTGGCACCTGCCCCAACTGAGGGGTTACAGGAACCACAGCCATCTCATTCATTTCATTCCTAAATACACGCTATGTGTTGCACAGTCAACGAACATTAAGGACAGACTCTATGTTCAAATCTTAGCTCTCCACTGACTTCTTTGGCCTTGGACAAATTACTTAGAAAAAATTTTATTGTGCACTTCTATGGGTTGTGAGGGTTAAACAAGAAAATGTATATAAAGGCCCTTGCACTAAATGTGAGGTTTAGTTTGTCTGACAGGGTCTCACTATATAGTCCCTGGTGATTCAGAATCCCTAGGATTCAGAGATGCCGCCTGTCACAAAAACCCTAGGTGATGGGATTAAAGGTATGTCCATAATGCCCAGCCATGTTAGTTTTTCTTATTAGGCAAAAAGTAAAAACAATGTTTATCTTGTTTGTGTGTGTGTATGTATGTTATGTACTATATGTTTTATATATATATATATATATATATATATATATATATATATATATATATAAATATATAAAATATTTCTTTAAATTTTTTTCCCCAGAGTTTCTCTGTGTAGCTTTGGATGTCCTAGAACTTATTTTGTAGACCATGCTAGCCTTAAACTCAGAGATCCATTTGCCTCTGTCTTCTAACTGCTGGGATCACAACGCCTAGCTTAAAAGGTACACACATACAAGCTTTTCGAGATGGGTTTCTCAGTGTAACCCTGACTGTCCTGTAGACCAGGCTGGCATCAAACTCAAGAGATCCATCCACCTGCTTCTGCCTCCCAGTGCTGGTACTAAAGGCATCTACCACCAAGGCTGGCTTTTAAAAGGTGTATTTTTTAAAACTTATAGTATGGGAAATACTACAAGAGAGATGATGTAGCCAGACTTAATACATAAAACTTAACTCCTGGTTTCAGATATCACAATATAAGAATACAAGAAAATGATAGGCATGATGGCAAGTGCCTTTGATCCCAGTACTTGGAAGGCACAAGCAGGCGGATCTCAGTGAGTCTGAGGCCAACTTGGTCTACTTAGCTAGTTCCAGGTCAGCTAGGGCTACATAGTAAGACCCTAGAAAATGGTGAGATTACAGGTGCATATTGATATGCCAACTTGCTTCTCAGCATTAAAAAAAAAAAAAACTAATGTTTTATGTGTATATGTGCACTTAAGTGCACATGTGTATGTACACTACACATAGGCAGGAGCCCTGAGAAGTCAGAAGAGCTAGATCCCTGGAACTGGAGTTACAGACAGCTATGAGCTACCATGTGGTGCTGGGAATAGAACCCAGGTCCTCTTTAAGAGCAGTAAGCACTAACTATTGAGGAATATCTACAGTCCTGTTTCTCAGCATTTTAAACATAGTGATACAAGTGACCCAATGTATAAAAGTTTTCCCCATTCTGCCCCACAAATCTTGGGAAGCTCCCAGCTTTCTATACTCTCAACTCCTGACACTGCAGACAGTGATCTTTAAATTTCATACCTTGAAAACTCCTCCTTCCTGCCAAAGTCATCTTCTTCCATTAGAGTTCCAGGTGCCAAATTCATATAAAAGGATGCCCTCTTATCTAACCTATTCAAACTTCTCTTGGAACTCAGATTCAGAACAACTAAAACATGTTCTGACTGAGGCTCAATCTCTCTAAGTGAGGTAGAGGGTGACGAAATTTTACACTGAGGAAGGAAAGTACTACTCAAAGAAAACTGCCATGTCCAGACAGGTTCTACTATCACCTGGATGTCAAGTCTCACCATCATGTTTCCAGCATTTAATTTAACACTAGAGAAAGAGCCAAATGACTTACTGCAGAATGTATGGCTCAGGGTTTTGTTACCATCACTATAAGATTGGTGTAAGCTCATTCAGAGAATATTTTCAGAGAAATATATTCTGTTTGTTTCCTTCCTTTTTTCGGAGACAGGCTCTCTATATAGCTCTGGCTGTCCTGGTACAGCCTATATGTAGACTAGCCTAGACTCGAACTCACAGAGATCCACCTTTCTCTGCATCCTAAGTGCTGGGATTAAAGGTGTATGCCACCACTCACAGCTAGTTTTTCACAGAGATAATACTTGTAACTATAATTGATAATTATACTTGTACCATGTGCATGCCTGGTAGCCACATGTCAGCAGAAGCCATAAGATGCCGTGGAACTGTTAAAGTTAAGAATGGTTTTGAACCACCATGTAGGTGCTGGGAATAGAACCCATGTTTTCTTTTTTTTTTTTTTTTGGTTTTTTTTTTTTTTGGTTTTTTCGAGACAGGGTTTCTCTGTGGAGCCCTGGCTGTCCTGGAACTCACTCTGTAGACCAGGCTAGCCTCGAACTCTCAAACTCAGAGATCCACCTGCCTCTGCCTCCCAAGTGCTGGGATTAAAGGCGTGCGCCACCACCGCCCGGCGAACCCATGTTTTCTTTCTGCAAGTGAGCAGAGGTATCTGAAGAGTCCAAGAGGTACTGCATCCATCCCCCGGAGGCAGAGAGACTGCTGTGAGTTAGGTGCTGGAAACTGAACTGAGGTCCTCTTCAAGAGCGGCATGCATGAGATCTCTCCAGCCCCATCTTTGTTTTTAATTAGCTTTTTTTGTTTGTTTGTTTTTTGAGACGGGGTTTCTCTGTGTAGCCCTGGATGTCCTGGAACTCACTCTGTAGACCAGGCTGGCCTCGAACTCAGAAATCCACCTGCCTCTGCCTCCCAAGTGCTGGAATCAAAGGTGTGCACCACCACTGCCTGGCGAAACCCTGTCTCAAAAAAAAAAAAAACAAAAACAAAACAACAAAAACAAAAACAAAAAAACCAAAAAACTGGGGGGCTGGAGAGATGGCTCAGCGGTTAAGAGTACTGATTGCTCTTCCAGAGGTCCTCAGTTCAATTCCAGGCAACCACATGGTGGCTCACAACACTTTGTAATGGGATCCGATGCTCTCTTCTGGTGTGTCTGAAGACAGCTACAGTGTACTCATTGACTTCTCCTTGCCTGCACTGCTGTGAACTAAACCCAAAGCTGTGAAGTAAACACAAGGATGAACTACACCATCCTTCACAGACTTGGTTAGGTATTCCTTGTAAATAAGGCAAAGGGATAGAAAAGTACTGACGTTATAAAGTCAATAAACTTAGTCCTAAATTTAATGTTCTAACAGACTTAATTGAATACTCAAAGAACAGAGAAAGTATTAAATACCCATTAATGAAAGACTGGAGATTCATCTGTAATGTCACCACTTAGGAAGAGGCAAGAAGCTCACAAATTCAAGGTCATCTTTGGATATATGATCTATTCAGAAACTATCCTGGATTGTATAAGAATCATTCTTAAAAAAAAAAACCTAGCCGGGCGGTGGTGGCGCACGCCTTTAATCCCAGCACTCGGGAGGCAGAGGCAGGCGGATTTCTGAGTTCGAGGCCAGCCTGGTCTACAGAGTGAGTTCCAGGACAGCCCGGGCTATGCAGAGAAACCCTGTCTCGAAAAACAAAAAAAAAAAAAAAAAAAAAAAACCTAAAGGAATCGTATCACAACATGGTTTTCTGCCATAGTTCTTACACTTAGCACTTCACTTGCCAAAGGAATAGTTGTGTGTAGTGTCTTGGTAGAATATACTTTGCCCTTCTCTATCATGTACAAGGTCTTGCAGCAAAAAAACAACAGCAAACAGGCAACTAAGGCAGAAGGACTACCTGCTTGGGCTACAGGAGTTCAAGCCAGCCTGAGCTAGGAGTGGTGAGGAGCAAGCCTTTACTCCCAGGACTAAATTACAGCGGAGGTAGGTCGGGCTCTGCGGATTCAAAGTCAGTCAGGGGCTGGGGAGATACTCAGCGGTTAAGACCACTGACTGCTTTTCCAGAGGTCCTGAGTTTCAAGTCCCAACAACCACATGATGGCTCACAACCATCTGTGATAAAATCTGATGCCCTCTTCTGGTGTGTCTGAAGACAGCTACAGTGCAGGCACATAAAATTGAATGAATGAATGAATAAATAAATGAAAGTCAGTCTGGTCTATGCTTCATAGTTTTAAGCTAGCCAGGATCTCATACAATGAGATCATGTCTCAAACAAAAATCTCTTGATTTCTCCTTTCCTTCAGTGCTGTGGACTGAACTGAAGGTCCTCTACACACTAGGTAAGAGGCAGATAGATCTGTGTTCAAGGCCAGCCTGGTCTACATGGAGAGTTTCAGGACAGCCAGAGCTACATAGAAAGATCCTGTCTCACAAATAAAAACAAAGCCAGCCTGACCTACCTGAAACCCTATTGCAGAAATAGGGGGGGAAAAGGAGGAAGGAGAAAAGCCCCTCTATGTCCTAAAATATAAAACCTTACTTCACACATCACAGACATCACTACAAAAAAGGTTACCACCAGGAAGATGCTCAATTCTCTTTTGGCCGCACCCGACTCCATCCAGACTAACGAGAGGGTGAGGTGAGCCTATCTGACTCTACTTAAACCAGTATTTCTTTTCAGATAGAGGCTTAAAAACCAGAACACAAGTGGGGCACACCTTTAATACCAGTGTTTGGGAAACGAGGCAAGTGGATCTCTGAGCTTGAGGCCAGCCTAGTCTGCAGAGTGAATTCCAGAACAGCCAGGGCTACACAGACCACAGAAGCATGGGAACAGGATGGTAGTACACTCCTTTAATCCCAGCACTGAGAAGCCAGAGGCAGGGTGATCTCTGTGAGTTCAAGGACAGTCAAGGCTACAGAGAGATCTTGTCTCAAAAATTCAAAAATAAGTAAAAAGCAAAGAGGTGGCTTAAGTGTATAGACAAAGACGGAAAGAAGAGATGACCCAGGTGGTGGCATGCACCTTTAATCCCAGCGCTTGCAAGGCAGAGATGGGGACTTTTTGGCCAGCCTGGTCTACAGAGTTACAGGACAGCCAGAGAAACCAGGTCTTGAAAAACAAAAAATAAACAACAAAAAAAGTGTTCTTACCATCAAACTCTTATTTCCACATCTTTTCCCTCTTTTAACTCAAACAAGGAGAATCAATTTCTAAAGGCTAAAGACAGGAGAAGTTAATGTGGTGGGGCTGGTGAGGAGGCTCAGTGATTAAGGCACCTGCTACCAAACCTGAATTCAATCCCCAGAGCCTACATGGTAGAACTAACTCCTGAAACTTGTTCTCTGATCTCTACCCACACCCTGTGACAAACATAACTACACCAAGTACACGTACTTTTTAAATGCTGAAATAGTAGTTCAAGCATAGGATCTGTGAGACCTTGAGTTAAATTCCCAGCACACACACTCGCACACATGCACACGCCCACACACACCAGCTGATATTACCCAGATACTCTATACCATCTAGATCAGAAGAACCTGCCAGTCAGCATCAGCAAGGCAATGCCAACACACTTGACACACTTGTTTCTGTTTCCAGATTGTCAGCCACCCCACTAAGCAATAAGTCAATCTTACTTATAAAGATACCATTTTCACAAAAATCACATATGCCTGTTCGGTTTTATATGCAGCCAACAAGTTTCTGATAGAAAAAAAATCACAATTTCAACAACAGGTGCATGTTTTCAGGGCAGTTCGAATGATCTTCGCATTCTCATTCTTTGTATTTTCAACTCTTGTCCCTAAGCAAACCCAAATGACAACAAGAACGAGCCAGGCATGGGGCACATGCCTTAATCCCATTATGTAGGAAGCAGAGACAAGCACATCTCTGTAAATTAAAGGCCAGCCTGGTCTACATAGAGAACTCCAGGCCAGCTAGGTCTACCTAATGAGACACAGTCTTGGGGTGGGGGAGGGGGGTGGATAGGGAAATTCAGACAAAAAACAAAATGGAGAGATACAGACCACAGTTTATCCTTTAGGAAAAAAAAAATCTCTTGGTTAGACCAGGCATAGTGAAGTCTGTTCTGTAATTCCAACATTTGAGAGGCAGAAGACAGTTCAAAGCCAACATAAACTTCAAATACTTAGTTCTAGGCTAGCCTGATCCTGGTACCAAACAAACAAACAAACAAACAAACCAACCAACCCAAGTCTCTGTGTTGCAATTACATTGATTTTAATCCCAGCACTCAGGAGGTTGAGGTAGGTGGATCTCTTGAAAGTATGAGGCCAGCCGTGTCTACTCAAGGAGTTTAGGACAAAGAGCAATTAGTGAGACCCTGTCTCAAAACAAAACAAAACAAAAAAATAAACAAACAAACAAAAATCTCAGCTGAGCAATGGTGGTACATGTCTTTAATCCCAGCACTTGGGAGCCAGAGGCAGGTGATTTCTGAGTTCAAGGCCAGCCTGGTCTACAGGGTGAGTTCCAGGACAGTCAGGGCTACACAGAGAAACCTTGTCTCGAAAACAACCAAAAAAAACCCCTCTCACTTGGTTCAGCATCCTCTGACCTTCAGGAGCCCATATACACACCCTAATTTTTAATAGTTCATTTTTATTTTTTGTGCACTTGAGTTTTGCCTGTATGTATGCCTGTTTGATGGTGTTAGACTGGTAGGTAGGGCTGCAGAGAGTTGTGAACTGCCATGTGGGAGCTGAGAATTGAACCCCAATCCTCTGCAAGAGCAGCCAGTGCTCTCATCTGCTGAGCCACCTCTCCAGCCCCTGCAAACCAACATGTTATTTTGGGATAGAGAAATGGCTCCTCAGTTAAGAGCTGCTCTTCCAGAGGACAGGAGTTCAGTCCTCACACACGACAGCTCCACAATCCAAAGCCTGCATCAGGTCTCTATGGGCTGGCTCCAGGTACACCGGTGGTGCACAGGCATAAGTGTAGGCAAACGACCCATCCACACATAAAGCAGAACATCAACAACAACAACAAATTAAAGGAAAAAGAAAAAACCTCACACTTCAAGAAATGTTCTTTTGGGGGCTGGAGAGATGGCTACACAGTTAAGAGCACTGGCTGCTCTGCTACTGGTCGGAGTCCTAAGTTCAATTCCCAACCACATGGTGGTTTACAACCATCTGTAATGGGATCCGATGGCCTCTTCTAATGTGTCTGAAGATAGCTACAGTGTACTCATATACGTAAAATAATGTTAAAAAAATAACAAAAAAAGGAAAAGGAGTCTTTTATAGACGAAAGTTAAGTCATGATAGCAAATTCCCCTAATTAGTTCTGTAAGCGTTAACACTAGGAATCCAAGTCAACGAACAGGCTTCCCTCCAGGATTAGACTAGAATCACCGAGGAACGAGCTTAACACTGTCATTAATCAGTCCCCATCCCGATGTACAAATGTCAGCACACATCTTCCCCCTTTCCCCTTCTTCCATGACTGGGAAGTACCCTTCTCTGCACAAGCTTATTTGCTCAGATGCTCTGCAATAAATAAAACTGTCATGCTTAAAAATATTAAGAAGAATCAAGAAAGCCAATCTAATTCCATAAAGATCTCAAGTACTCGTGGCGGAATCTGCACTGCTTGTTCTGAAGAGTGATCATTGCTCGTGATAACTCACTTTGATTCTCTATGACCTCTAACTTGGGGCAGGAGCGGGGTTCAGAAGAGATAGTGTACAAAAGAGGACCAAGATCAGTGGGTCAACTATAGTTGACTACTAGATGACAAATGAATACTACAGTGGAAAAAGTCTAACGTTTGACAGATCCAAGCTTTCCCAGAAAGCTTCAGAAAACGAAACCAAATCAGATTAAAATGGTCATTTCAAAACAACAAGAGACGCAGCATCGAACGCACAGCTGCCATTTCCCGGCCACTTCCTGCGGGAGGCTGGGGGAGGGGCAGTTTGTGTACAGATGGAGGTGGTGGAAGCTATCGCCCCCACCAACACCACTCCCCCGAAGGATACAAATCCCTCACTCCAGTAAGCTCCACAAAGGATGCCTGCTATTGGCATTGACTTCTGGAAGTCGGGAACGCCGGGAAATAAATGAATGATGCGAGAGCACCGTCTCACTACGGAAATGGGGATCCCCTTTGGACAGGATTTCCTTGGAAAGGAATCCCTCTTTATTCTTCCCCTCAATTTTTGGCCCTACTCAAACCCAGACGCCAAGTATGAGTTATATCAACCCCCATCTCAAGAGTCGGGGATCCTCCGGAGGCTCCAGGACCCCAAGCCAGGCCGGCACGACCGACAGTCAGGCCCTCTCCGTGACCGGGAGAACAGAAACCCGAGGCTCTCCAGGGAGTCACCGTCTGCCCCCCACTCACCGTGGCCGAAACCCGCACCCGCACGAACCTCAGGTGTAGCCCACTGCGGGAAGCCCCGCGTCCACCCCCTGCACGCGCGCGGGCAACCCCGCCACCGCCCCAGGAGGTGGAGCCCTCCCGGGGATTCCGCCGCGAGTGGATGCGTCTCCACCCCAGCAGAGCTCGGCCGCCGCTGCCGCCGCCGCCGCCTCAGGGGGGCCTCGTCAGCCGCCGCCCGCTCCCGGCCGGGGTCCCCCACCGCCTCGGCGGCATCCCAGCGCGGAGAAGTCCCAGTCACCTGAGGCGCACCGGCTGCCTGAGGAACTCCCGCAGAACACCGGCGCCCGGCCCTCAGGCCCCCGGGCCGCACACTCCACAAACCTGAGGCGACCGCGTCCGGCCGGGTCGGGGCTCGTTTCTCCCCGGGGGGCGAGCGGTTCACATGGCCAGGCTCCGGGCGCCAGGAGGGAGGAGACGCCCGCGGGAGAGGGGTGCAGGGTACGGGGTCTGGGAGGGGGAAGGGGGTCGCGGTTCAACCGCGGGGCCTGAGCGGAGCCAACATGGCCGGCGGGGGAGGAGTGAGCCGGAGGGGGCGGGGAAGCGGGCCGACGGCACCGCCCACCGCGGCCGCGGGGTCCTAGTGCCCGGCTCCTTCGTCTCCGATCCGGATCTGGGTCCTAGCGCCCAGAGTCCCTCACCGCAGGTCCTTGCTTCACCCGGGTCTCCTTGAGGGCTGGAGTCTTGCTTCAGCCAGGTCAATTTGAAAGGCGAGGCATATCCCAGGGTTAACCTTAACGACTAGAACGCATTTCTAGGACCAAAGGTAGCTGCTGCTTTCCTAACTGCCTGGAAGATAATTTCGGGGCTGTTTATTTCCTCAGTAGGGTGGTGAAAAAGTGGAAGTTGATACTCAGGGAGCGATTTTACAGGGATGGAGAGAAGCAGAAGTCTACTCACCTATGTCCTGTACGGACAACCTGGTCCTGCCTGGATCACTGCTTTTCTGGTGTCATCTGCAGGGCCTTGGTCGTTGGGGAGATTCCTGCACATGGGGAAAGGAGACTTGTCTCTGGCTTCACACAGTCAAGATCTGAGTCTAGCCTAAATGTAGCCAAAGGGTAGAAGTAGTAAGATAACCAACAAAAATGTCCCAAATGTTTATTTTTCTGTTCCCACACCTTTTCTATCAAGGCTACATAGCAGTGTTCTTTGGGGAATTGGAAATCTAGAAAGGAATTACAGCTTAACTTTCACCTAAATGTGAATTGCAGGGACCCAAGATGGGAAACAGTGTTGTGTGTTACAGCTTGGCTTTGTCTTTTTTTTCTTAAATTCTAACTTCTCACTTACTAGATAGAGAAATTAAGGCCCACAGAAGCTCACTGACTTGTTCAAAGTCATACATGAGATATAATACGACTAGGAGGAACTTCATTCCCTTTCCTTACAATTCACGACTTCTAGCTTCATGATTCCCATTCGACTGGATGAAATGTAATTCTAGAATGTAAACAAGTGCCTAAGCTATGCAAAGCTAAATCTGAGTACTTAGAAAGAGGGACAGACAGAAACAGGATAATGAGATTCTGGCTGGTTCAGAGGTGTCAACAAATACCTTCCCCTCTTGGGGGATCCCAGGAGATTGGAACGCTGGGTATGGACAGAGCACGGCAGAGCCAAATCTGCAGTCTAAGGTGGATTTCTTACCCCAGAGAGGGATTCCGAGTGTGGGAGACACAACCCACCCATCATTATAAATACTTCAGATAGGCTTCAAAGGAAGAGCTCTTTTAGATAAGCCAACAATGTGGGCTCAGCAGAGGGTTCCTCTCCCTCAACTGAGGTAAGTAGATTACCAAGGGAAGGGGGAGACAGGTAAAAACAAAATCCCTCTTCCCTGTCAAAATGAGTTTATAAAGTCAGTCATGACAGTCTACGCCTGTAATTCATTCCTACACTGAAAAAGCATGGATGGGAGGGTCGACCTGTGAGTTCAAGGCCACCCTGGTCTACAAATTGAGTTCCAGACTAGTCAGGACTACATAAGACTGTCTGGAAAAATACAAAAGAACATTTACAGGTGGCCTGGGAGAATACACCTCATCCTTCCGACAGCCCACTAACCCCAACGCTCTGGAGAAAGGAGAAGTAAACTTATGCGGAAAAAAAATGTGTAACCCCACCTCCACCACCACCAAAAAAAAAAAAAAAAAAAGCTGAGGTTGGAACTGGCACCTAATGGCAGGAAAGGGAAGAGAAAGGTGTAGAGGAAAACTGGTATCTTTCTTATCCTTTTCCAGGGCAGATGAATCTTCCCACCTCCCACCCAGCGGCTAACCAGTTCAAGACAGGGCACGCAGAGGAGGAGCCTGCGCCAGTCAGACGTCCGTGGCCACGCCCCTTCGCTTCACCACCACACACCCACACACACCCACAGCTGGCTCCGGAAGAGCCGGTTACTCCTGTGCCCCACTGTCCCCACCCCTTCCGAGCCCCAGGGCCTAGTCTCCTCGGCAACCTTTAGGCCCAAACCCAGCCTCAAGCCAGTAAAGAAAAGGGTAAGATAGAAGACCACCGGGTATTAGAGAAAAACAGGACATATAATACGTTCTCCCCATCTGGTACAGAAGGGCTTTTATCGCTTTACCCCACCTAGGCTGGGATCTGTCCCTGCTCTCTGAAGAATAAAGGTGGGTTGGGAATACGCCCCAGAGCGTTTTACTTTTTGCCAGGTGTCTTGACATACAATACTTGTGACCCCCCTCCCCGTGCCAAATCTGAACAACAAAAGGCAGACTTCACCCCATGTATCTCCAAACATTTGTCAATCCCGTACAATGTGGCTGGATAGCCAACAAGCCTCCCTCCAAGAAGCTACTCCAAAGAGAGAGGGCCCAACGGTCATTTTATTAGCAACTTGCGAGAATGGTATCTGGGGAACAGGCTGAACCTCCCTCAAAAGAAGCCAGAGGATGATGAGAAATGATGTGGGGATAAGTGCCTGGCACTCCCTTCTCACTCTCCCTGTTCCTGCTGTACCTCCTGACTCTGGGTCAGCTGCCATTGTGCCAGCCACTCTGGAGCCAGATGGCTGGGGCTGTGAGATGGCGGTATGCATCCTAGCTGTATCTTCCCTTTCCACTTCCAGACATCCAACCTTGAGCACCACAGGCTCTACACACACACACACACACACACACACACAGAGTGCCCCTCCCAGCACCTTTAGTTGTGACTCAGAATAGTATAAGACAAACCCCGACACCCATTCTTATAATTTCTGGAGGCAGGGGCACTAGAGAAAGAGTTCCGGGCTCAGCTGGAGTTGGCGGAAGGAGTATTCCCTATTGAAGGTAGGGTAATTATAAAGACCTCCCACTCGCTGACGGCCCTGTAGCAATCCCCATTGGTCCCTTTTCGGCACTCAGGTTGGGACAAGACAATCTTTTGGTAAGGTTAGATTCTCTCATAATACGCCAAAAGGAATACAACCCCCTCCCCTTCTCCAAGTGGGTCCGTGTCCCCCAGATTTAGTCTCCAAATTCCCCAATGGACAGCTCCACGGTAAGCACATAAGACAGTGACAGGTCGTTGGGTTTTTGGTTTTTGTTTTTTTTTCCCCCTCCCTGAAATAGAGAAGGTCGGGCTTCCTTTGCCTTACCCAGCACCCCAAATCCCTTAGAGATCTAGCCCCAGTCCGTTCTGCCGCAACAGCCGCCGGAGCGGAGTAGATCACAAGGTCCCCGCAGCGCCGCTGCCCCCGGCGCCAGGGCTCGGGGGAGGGGCCAGCCCCAGCCGGGCCGAGGGCCCTTCCCACCGAGATCCAGGGGGCGGTGCTCGGGTCCGACCCCAAACTCCGCAGGAAAAGCTTTAGGTGGGACTTAGCTGAACTTGAAGGGTTGAGCGGAGCAGGGCGGACAGCGCCTGTTCACCGTGCGTCGCGCCCCCCACCCCACCCCACCCCCCGCACGACCGGGAGAGGGGTTGGGGTGGCGGTTATCCTCTCCCCCACACACACCCCACACCCCGCCCGGGGTTAGGATGGCGTGGGAAAGCGCTAGTTCCAGAGAAGAGGAGGGCGAAACCTCAGACCGCGGGAAGAGCTTTCTGGAGACGGAGGCGCGGGGGAGGGGAGATCCGGGACCGGAATAGGAGGGGTTCCCGGGAGAGGATGGCGGAGAGGCGTGAGAAGCCTCCGGATCCCCGGCGCAGAGGACAGGGGAGGAACGGGCGAGCGGGCAGCGCGGGGGAGAGAGAGAGAGAGAGCGAGAGCAAGGGCAGCCGGCGCAGGGAAGGTCAGAGCCTGGATCCCAGGGGAGGACGCGGCTACCGGGGACGTCCTGCACCGGATCCCACCCCGCCCCGGGCCTTGGAGGCGGATGCCGGGCCTCACCTGAAGCAGGGCCGGGCCGGGCCGGGCGGCGGCGGCGGCGCAGGTGGCCGAGCCGGGCGGCGGCGCCTCCTCCCCCAGCCCGAGGCCGGCGGCGGGGGTGGGGGGCGGGGGGGAGGTGGCGCTTAAAGGGGCAGGAGCCACCCGGGTGAGGACGAGCGCTCAGGGACGGCTGTCGCTCGCGAAGGCTCCGCTGGGGGAGGGGACGGCGGGTGGCGTCTCCTAGGGGCCAGAACCAGGAAGGATCCCAGATGCAGGAAAAGACAGAAACTTTACGTAGTTGAGGACAGCGGTGGGTCTGGACTGGAGTACTTGAAGAGCTCTCCCTGCCGGCACCGGGCGCCAGCCAAGACTTATTCACAAAGGAGGCTGGGGAGACAGTGGGAGCCACAGAGATTCAAGGAGGCCCAGGGGAGCAGGAGAGGGAGCTCAAGGCCGAGCATGTCGGGGTCACGCACAGCGCCCTCCTAGGTAAACACGCTTCTCCGGGCCCTATCCGTACTACAGCTGTACAGATCTGGAATCAGGAAACCACAAAGGCAAAAGGCACCCTGTCCTGCCAACCCTCTGGATATTGTGGAGGCCACCCGTGACAGGGTAGTGAGGCTGATGCAGGGCTGAGAATCGGCTTTATTCAATCGCTCGGTTTGGCCCCAGCCACCACCACCACCCTTGCAGCAACCTCTGGGGCAACAGGAAGCAGCTGCTCAGTGCAGCCCCGACCCGGTGGTGGGTTAAAGTAGGGGGAGGAAGAAACACTGAGAGAAACTAGGGGGAGGGGAAGCATCTCTTACAAGACTAAGACTGGACTAGTATTGAATACAGTAAAATACTACTTGAATCTCTGCACTTAAATTGGGGCGGGGGGAAGGCGTTCAAGGGTGAGGAAGGAAGCCCTAACCTAAGATACAACCCCAGGCTCTCAGAGCTGGAGCTTGCCAATGCTAGGAGATCTCATGTTCAGCAGCTCACCAGCTAAGCCCCGTGTCCCCCACAGTCCATTTCCCCTCCTTCACCCCTCAAAAGAGCAAAGGTTAGGCCCCACCCCTGCTGAGTCAGCCAGGGAGGGAGCTAGGCATCCCTCAGGCCTTTCCCAGGGGCGGCTATCATACTTACCCATGTCAGGCTGGCGGGACTCCAGATTAGGACCCGGCTTCTCACTGTCCTTGGGTCTTGCTTTAAACGCAGGGTACTGTTAGATCCTGCCCAACTATAGGCTGGGAACTCGAAAAAAACCCAAAAAGCCAATGTATGCTTCCTGCGAACCACACAGCCTGAACTGCTGTAGGGTGATGTCCCTGTATGACAGACTGGGGTGGGAGGGAGGAGGGAAGGGCGGGGCTTTCATTGGGTGGAGAGAGGGAGGAGGCGAGGACAGGGCCGACCAGGAGAAATATGGAGGAAGGTTAGAACTATATTAGTACTTTAGGACTGTGGTTGAAGGGGACAGTAAAGGATGAAGAAAACAAAGAGTTGCAGCTAGCGAGAGAAAAGGGTTCTGTTAAAGAACACGAACCCCAGGATGCAAATGACCTTTAAAATATCAGTTTCCAAGTCTGGATTTGGGTGACAAAGCAGAAAGAGGTGACCTGTATGTACTCTTAGGTCTTCACCAGCTTTTTGCCCACTCCAGTCAGGATCTGGAGGAGGCGTCCCCACCCCCATAACAGCATTTCCCCCGACCCAAGCTCCGAGAGCAAACTACCAAACACAGGCAACTCAGGGGCGCCACCTTCTGTCCTGATCTTGACACAGGAAGAACTGGAGCCAGGGACGTCACAGATGGACGCTCAAGCCTCTAATCCACCCCAGGAACCTCTCCCAGAGCCTTCAGGTCACAGGGAGCTCAGAATTGGGAGTCCAGCTGCCCCTGCCGAGCTCTACCCTAAGTGGAACACCTTGCAAGGTGGAGCTTATAGATGCAGGCTCCTCCCTAGGCCAGCTCCAGCTGGTTTGTAAATAGTCACTAAAAGACAGAAGTACCTCCTTGCAAATAGCCTTTAATAGGTTTCAAAATGGTGAGATTGCAGTTCTTGTAGTCTCAACTGCTTCCACAAGAGGCCGTTGTAGGGCACAAAATACATCTTAGCATAGTGTGCACGAAGGTACACATTTTATGAAGAGGAAGTACTGCTTTTCGAAAGCCCCAATGGCAACACTATAAAAATTGGTCTTTGTAACACCATTAAGTCTTCCAATATTTTTGTAAGAGATCTTCCAGACCTCATATTTTTTTGCCCGGCAGATTCAAACAGAAACATGTGCAGCTAGGCTTATTCAAATATTTGGCAGTATCAGAACTTCCTGAAGAGTAAGTGCCTAGGCAAAACCCGCAATTGTGACAGATATTCAACATTTCCTAAAAACTTAATCCGTCTTGAATAAGCCATCTATCTTCCCCAGGGGGGAAACAGTTTAGTGATACTTGGAGCAAAAAACAAAAATTATCCTAAAAACCAAAGCTGGGCCTATTACGAAACAACACAAAACCCATAGAATCAGATTAATAAATTGATCTTTTGGATAATCCTGTTTCTAACATGACTTAACCCTAAATGTGGCCTGTGAACTCAACTGTAAGCTGTTGAGAAGCAAGATAAACCAGACATAAATGAGGGGTATATACTTTATTGAAAACTTTAAATACTCTTCAGAGAGAACATCACATCTTCAATCAAGGCTCTGTGTGGCCTACATGGAAAACTGAGCTCTCAGCATGGAGAGGTCAGTGCAGAGTGCGGAGTTTGGCTAAAGGGCCACTCACGACCCATGCTCTTCTGCCAGCTTGTCAGCTTTTGCCACAGCTTCTTCAATGGGTCCCACCATGTAGAAGGCTTGTTCTGGGAGGTGGTCATAGTCACCTGCACAGGGGAAACGTCGTTAGTGAGAAGCTGCAACCTTCTGCAGGATGAACCCCTCACCACCCGAGCCCACTGGTCGGACGAATGAATTCTTTTCATGTGAGGAAACGTTTCTTAAACTTCCAAGTGAAATTTACTTTTGGTTTTTTTTTGGGGGGTGGGGGTGGGCTAGGGGTTGGGGTATGTTCCTGGCTGGCCTGGAACTCAAGCCCCTAGAGATCTACTTAGGAGTGCTGGCACTGAAGGTGTGCACCATATCCACCCCCTCCCAAGTGTAACTGTTTTTAATGATTTATTTTGTGTCCAGTTTCTGCATTCATGCAGTGATTATGTAATTTAAGACAAGATGTAGTGGATGAATGTAAGTTTGGGGCTGAGGAGGCAGCTTAACACCGACTACTGCTCTACCCACCTGTATGTAACACTCCAGGGACCTGACACCTCTTCTGACCTCCACTGGCTGTTCCTGGGGGTTCTAACACCTCATGGGATGGCACATACATACCTCAGACACACAAGCACTTAAAAAAAAACACCTGGTCTACAGAGTTCCAGGACAGCTGGTTCTACACAGAAAAACCCGTAATTTGGAGCACCTGAGTTAAAATTCTCACTTTCAACTCAGTGACATGGGACAGCTAATGAAAGGCAGGGTGGTGGCCCCTTTAAGAAAGGTGGAATATGGTATGTATCACTCCATCATGTTAGAACAAGAAGATTGGTTTCAGTTTTCTCTCATTTTTATGGCTAGGCTTGATAGAAAAAAAACCTCACCTGCTAAAATTTGCTGGAATCCTTTAATGGTCTCCTTCAGGGGCACCAGCTTTCCCATGTGACCTGTGAAGACCTCAGCGACCTGGAATGGCTGAGACAAGAAGCGCTGTATCTTCCTTGCCCGGGACACAGTCAGTTTATCTTCCTCAGAAAGTTCATCCATACCCAAGATGGCAATGATGTCCTGGAGAGACTTGTAGTCCTGAAAGCAAGCAGGAGGAAGGACAGAGTGAAGTGCACACTTCTTCAGAAGCGCCAGGTAGCTGTCAACCAAGGCTGGTGTCCTATTCTGCCTATTCAACTACACTAGAAAACAACTGATTTTTTTTTTTTTTGAGACAGTTTCTTTGTGTAGCCTTGGCTATTCTAGAACTATCCCTGTAGATCAGGCTGGTCTCTGCCTCATGAGTGCTGGCATTTAAGATGTGCACCACTACCGCCAGGCTGACAACTGGATTCTAAGGGTGAAGTACTAGGGACACCTTATCAGCAGTATCAATCCATTCTCAACTGACATCGATCACACAACTGACTAGAAAAAGTCTTACAGAGCTCTCAAATTCCTTATGATTCGATGGTGACCACTGACCCCACGGAGACTCACCTGCAGGATTTTCTGCACCCCTCGGGCAACATCATAGTGCTCACTGCCAACAATGTTGGGGTCCATAATTCGAGAGGTGGAGTCCAGTGGATCCACAGCTGGATAGATGCCCAACTCAGCAATAGCACGGGACAGCACAGTGGTAGCATCCAAATGGGCGAAGGTAGTTGCAGGGGCGGGGTCAGTCAGGTCATCAGCAGGCACATAGATAGCCTAACATGAGTCAAGAACCCAGGAGAGATCAGTAGCAAACCAACTCCTTCCTGCTTAAGCCAGCCCTTTTCAACTGCCCCCCTCCCCCCAAATCAAGGTCTTTTTTTTCTTGCCATCCCTGGGACTAGATTAAGCTACAGACTCCCTTATCTGGGTCAGCATACTATGCTAACACTTTTAAGTTTTGCTCTTAAAAAAAATGTTCCTGGCCGGGCGGTGGTGGTGCACGCCTTTAATCCCAGCACTTGGGAGGCAGAGGCAGGCGGATTACTGAGTTCAAGAGTTCGAGGCTAGCCTGGTCTACAGAGTTCCAGGACAGCCAGGGCTACACAGAGAAACTCTGTCTCAAAAAAAAACAAAACCAAAAACAAAACAAAAAAAAGATGTCCCTGCACTGCAACAGCTAAGTTAATATGACCATGAGGGTGCATCTCTAGAAGTAAGGTCTGTTTAGCATTGTTATTTTGCTATTGTTGCCTGCTTGTTGTGTGCCTCGGAATACACAACAAACAAGCAAGATGACAATGAAAGCTAGATGTAGTAGCTCCTGTCTATAATCTCAGCTCATACGATGCAAAGGCAGAAGGATTGCTATGCTGGGAAACTAAGCTGAGTAGAAAGTGAGTAGCCGCGCAGGCAGATCTGACATCAGAAAACCCACAGAGGTGCTTTACTGTCACTGTGCACCATATGCATGAAGGAGCCTGCAGAATGTACAAGAGGGCAGCAGATCCTCTGGAACTGGAATTACAGGTGGTTGTGAGCCACCATTAGGTACTGGGAAAGCACTTGGTATTTTTGGTTTCTCTATGTAGTCTGGTTGTCTTGGAATTTGCTCTAGACCAGTCTGACCTCAAACCTGGAGATCTGCCTGCCTCTGCTTCCTGTGGGCTACCACCACCTACCTACAGAAAATACTTTTAACTATTGAGCCATCTCTCCAGCCCCAGTCAGTACCTTAGAATTACTTGAGGACTGTCTCATTTCTTGGTTTGAGACAGTGTCATGTAGTCAAGTTAGCCAGGAATTCACCATGTAGCTGGAAATAGCTTTGAGTCCCTGATCCTTGTGCCTGTTTCCCATGCGCTAAGATCCCAGGTATATGTATGTAATACCAGGCCCAGATAATGATAAGCATATTTTGTTTCTGATGTAACCTTTACAATCCAGCATGCAAATACATAATTTTACACATTATTTTAACTGGCTAACTCTTCCTAATTAAAAGTACCCTTAGCCGGGCGTTGGTGGCGCACGCCTTTAATCCCAGCACTTGGGAGGCAGAGGCAGGCGGATTTCTGAGTTCGAGGCCAGCCTGGTCTACAGAGTGAGTTCCAGGACAGCCAGGGCTACACAGAGAAACCCTGTCTCGAAAAACCAAAAAAAAAAAAAAAAAAAGTGCCCTTGAGTATGCACGCATTTAATCCCAATCCTTGACAGGTGGATGTATCTCTAAGAGGCCAGCCTGGTTCACACACCAAAAAAAGTTCCAAACACTTCAAGGCTACATAATAATGAGACCCTTTCTCAAACAGCCCCCTCAAATAAACAAATAAACAAGCCCCTTTTGAGATGTAGCAAGAATTTTTTTACTTCTCTGAAACACTGGTTGTTCTGGAACTCTACCTAGAGCAGGTTGGCCTCAATCTCAGAGATCCACCTGCCTCTGCCTCATGTGCGTGCTTGGATTATTAAAGGTACGTGCCACTTCACCCAGCACACGGTGTCTGTCCTTCTCCCCCGACTGAGCATGTTCACCTTCACCGTGTGTGCAGGTGCCCATGGAAGCCAAAAGAGAGCACCAGATCTCCTGACGATGTAGTTACAGATGGTGAGGTGAGCCATCTGACATGGTACTGACAACCTGAAGAGCTAAAAGTATTCTTAACCATGAACCATCTCTCTAGCCCCACATATAATACGGTTTCATCTCCCTGGGTTTGCTTTACCAACTGAAATCTCTATCCACTTCATTCCCTTTACCTGCACGGAAGTGATGGATCCCTTCTTGGTGGTGGTGATCCTTTCCTGCATTGTACCCATGTCAGTGGCTAGGGTGGGCTGGTAGCCTACAGCAGAAGGGATTCTGCCCAATAAGGCAGATACCTGAGAGAAAGAAGTAAAGAACAAGGGTCTTGGGTGTCTATGTCTTTCTTCTAATATGCTCAACTGGTTCAACAAACCAGGCCTGTAGGCCTCGCATACCTCGGAGCCAGCCTGGGTGAAGCGGAAGATGTTGTCAATAAACAGCAGGACATCCTGGCCTTCCTGGTCTCTGAAGTATTCAGCAACGGTCAGACCAGTCAGAGCTACCCGGGCTCGAGCACCAGGTGGTTCGTTCATCTGCCCATATACCAACGCTACCTGTAGAACATACACAAGTCAGAAAAGCCAGCAAGTAATAAGGAAGCCACATAGAAATCCAACATTCCCAGTCAGAGAGAAAGACCACTAATGGAGTCTCCCACTATATGCTAACATTTGTTTGCAAATTTCATAAAAATTCAAAATGCTGAAAATAATTTCTGAACTAAAAATAAGACTGCCTGAGATATGTAAGCGGCTTCCACTTCACACCTTCAAATCAGCTTTCAAAGAACTGGATTACTTATCAAACAAAATTGAAGTCTAGAAATCTCTCACACCAGAGAAAATATATTGATATTCTGGACAGTGGTGGTGGGAGAGTATTTTGTTTACAGAACCTGGGGCCCTGTCACGTCAAATATTAACACAACAGTTTTCTGAATAGAGCTCACCTTGGAAGTGGCATCTTTTAGGTTGATAACACCAGATTCAATCATTTCATGGTATAAATCATTGCCCTCACGGGTCCTCTCACCAACACCAGCAAACACGGAGTAACCACCATGGGCTTTAGCAACATTGTTGATTAACTCCATGATCAGCACAGTCTTTCCAACACCAGCACCTCCGAAGAGTCCTAGGTTAGGAAGAAGTATTTCAGATCTCTGCATTCCCAAATCAAACAGCCTTCAAAAACTGTTAGTTCTGTCCATTTTCCCCTTCTCAGGAATGGCAACTGGCTTCAGCAAACTCAGAAGAACGAAAGTCAGAAGCTAATCATCACCGAAGGCTGTCAAAACACATTCCAAAGATGGTGTTTCCACCCTTTATTTGGAAAACGTACCAAAAACTAACTTACCAATTTTCCCACCCTTGGCGTATGGTGCCAGCAGATCCACAACCTTTATGCCAGTCACCAGAATTTCCTGTTCAACACTCATCTCTATGAACTCAGGAGCCTCGGCATGAATAGGAGCGAATCTGTAAGGTTCACGGAGAAAAGGATCAGTACCTAGTCACCACGCTGGAAAGCTGCTCTAGACTCCGCTGACAGTCAAGTCTAATCTTGTCCAAGTAAGCTGTCATGGAACATCTAACTCTCCACATTAAAACAATTTTGTCTCAAGAACAAACAATATACCTGATATACCTCCCTCCTGATATATCAATAAGAAAATAAAGACCTGTAAATATTAGAAAATCCATAATGTAAGCCATGAACACAAGCTTTAAATAATTAATAGGGGATTCTATGTAGCAGGTTTTCAGCAATCCAAACTTCTCTATCTTTACTTTTAATAACTGAATACAACAGAAATTGAAGTAGTACTGTGGGAAAACTTTGCTTTACTACCAGTTATTACCCTATTGTGTAAAACTGCAAGAAAACCATTCCCGTGTTCACAAATGCAATGAGGGGAACTTACTGTTTGGTTTTGATAGGACCTCTCTCATCAATAGGTTCTCCAATGACATTCATGATTCTGCCCAAGGTCTCAGGACCAACAGGAATTTTGATGGGTGCCCCCGAATCCAGTACTTTCTGGCCCCTAACCAAGCCTTCAGTGCCATCCATAGCAATTGTTCTGACCGTGCTCTCCCCTGTCAGACAGAATGAAGGCACAAAGACGTTAGGTTAAACACCGAAACCTAACAGTATGTAACGGTGATCAAAAGAACAAGCCTCCCTCTCTCAGGACCTGAGTGTGGCTTCAGCAGACTCAGAAGAACGAAAGTCATTTGGGTCAAGTCATCACAGACGGGAGACGGCACAGATCTTATGATATTTTAGCTTAACAAGCCCTTCACCACCCCTAAAAAAATCCTACTCACCTAAATGCTGGGCCACCTCCAAAACCAGTCTGCTGTCCCTGCCTTGCACTTCCAGGGCATTTAGGATAGGTGGTAATCCCTCATCGAACTGGACGTCCACCACGGCGCCAATGACTGCCACGATTCGCCCGGTGGCGGTGCCTGCCTTCGGGGCCGCAGACGCCTGCGCCGCATAGTCTCTGGCTAGGAGACAAAAAGACATTGGACGGCGTTGGTGTTTAGGACAGCTTAAGGTCACCGCAATCCCCGACTTATCCCCCAAGGGAAGGCTAGTTGAGCCCAAAGTAAGTCTCTTGTAAGATAGGGAGCCGCGTGGAGAAGGCCACCCTGCAATCGGGAACCCGCCCGCACTGCTTTCCCAACCTCGTGCACAAAACCGCCATTATTCTTGAGTTTGGTATCCCCATCAGAACCTCAAGGTCAAGGCAGCTGCCCGCCACTTTAACGTCACAAAATGAGACACTGCTGGTTCGATCAACGCTCCCACGGCCGACTGTCCTTGCACTCCGGGGCTGGACAGTAGTCAGATGACCCGGGACCCTTATGGAGCACGGATCTGCTAGGCCCAAGCTCAAGGTCATGGGGAGAAGAACCAAACTCCCTCCTCCAGGAAGGCGCTTACCAGGATGGACCCCGGCGGGAGCGGCTCGCAGTAGAAGCTGGGCAGGTGGCAGCGCCGCCGAAGGGCTGAGTCCCCGCAAGGCCCCGGAGGCCGAGGCCGAGGCCACACGCCCCACAAGACCCAACATGGCGGAGTCCGGGTGGAGACTGAGAGCCGCAGCGGTCCCCGCCGCGGGTCCTGCGGCTGGGACGGGACAGATTCCGCCGTGGACACAGTCATTGGATGATCTTGCTGTTCGTCATCAGCACTGACGCTCCTATAGGGTAAAAACCTCAGATCTCATCATCTATTGGTCTAAACTGATGTCAATCTGACAATCACTTTTTTAATTGGAGAAGCCGCCCTCTAAACCTCGACACCTAATTGGGCCATAGGAACGTCAGTAAGAGAGGGTTTTTGGCGGAACTACGTTGAAATAAAGGGGCGGGGTTCCGTTGAATGTGTGCACTCTGCCGTCTTTGACTGTCCTTGGGCCTTGAGTTAGGTGACAGCCGCGGAAGTTGAGTGGTGGCGTCCTGAAAGTCAGGAGCCTTCTGTGGCCCCAAAACGTGGGGTTTCCGCCACAGTAGTGAGGGTGGAAGTTTCCAGATCTGAAACCTGGAGGCTCTTTATCATTTAAATCCGCCCAACGAAAGAAACTAAAGCAACCCATCCTTCAACAGACGCTCTGCATCGAGGAGAAAAGGTTAACACTCGAGGGGTAATTTTGAGTCACCCAATCATGTAAAGAAATTGCCCTAAGCAGACGTGCTGGCAGAACCCTGTAATTCCAGAAATTTTCAGGCACAGGGTCAAGAGTTCTAGGGGCTAACTTAAGCCCCTTGCGACTCTGTCGCAAACACAAAATGGAAAGTCAGAAGTAATACCCCTTGGCTATGATATGTGTGCAGAAATCCGTAAGGTAAAGCAGAAAGGAAGAATATGCTAAGTGAACGTTTGCCTGAAACCGCATTCCTTCAGTTTGGTTATAGATAAGGTGAAAGAACGACCGTACAGTGAGAAGGAGCCCGAGCCAGGTCTCAAAGGACTTTGGAATAAAAGAGGAGGCTGGCCAGAAGTGTGCCTTACTCTAGGATAGAAAGTCAAAGAATCAATGACATCCTTGCCTGAGATATACTCACTTTATTCAGCGACAATGGGGACGGGGTGGAGCTCTAAAAAGGAAATCCTTAGTCTTCCTCTGAGAACACACAGAGCTGTAGTATTGTACCTTATTACTTCCCATCATCCTTCAGTACTTCCCATTTTTCTGCATGATGATGGAAGTTTCTCCCTGTTTGACAGTGGCAAGCTAGCAATGGCTGTAGCAGGAAAAAAAGGAGAGCACCCATATCCTCCTAGCAATTACATGTATGTGTTGTTGAAACAGAGTCTTGCTGTAGTTCAGACATGCCTTGGACTCAGGCAGTCGTGTGGTCTCAGCCTTCCCATTACCAACATAATATCTAATAGCCTTGCTAAGTAGGGAACTGAGCCCAATGCAGGACAAGATGTTGCATTCCTGTAATGTTAGCACTTCAGAGGTGGAGGCAGTAGTTTAAAGTCACTGGATAACACTGGGTGACAATAAATAATAAACAAAATTCAGAAAGAAAAGAACCAAGAACAATGTCAACATTTGATTCGCAAATAAAAGAAAGAAATACGGGGCACAAGAGTAATAAGAAGATCCAAGGACGTAATGCAAAAAGTCTAGAGGCTGGTCTGGTGAGACGTCTCCATGGATAAAAGCATACACTGCTCTGCTCTTGCAGAGGACCAGAGTTCAGCTGGCAACTGCCTGTAATTCTAGGGATCCAACACCATCTCCTGGCCTCTAGAGGGCACTCATGTGCCCTCTGGTCTCATAGGCACCAGGCAAACAATGCATGCAGGCAAAACACTAACACATACAAATCAACTTGGATCAAGAGTCCGGGCTATGTAGTGAGAAACTGTCTCAGTAGAGAATAAGATGAGAGTGTAGACCAATGTTAGGAGTGTTGTCCTGGGAATGCAGAGGTTGGTTCCTGGGGTCGTCTTCAGTCACTCTCCACCTTGTTTATGTGAATGTATATGGCTGTTTTGCCTTCATGTATTTCTATCCTGTGGATGTGTGCTATCCTTGGAGGCGAGGACATTGACATCCTCTGAAACTGAAGTTATAGAGAGTTGTGAGTCTCCTCTGTGCTCTGGGAATAGAATCTGGGTCCTTTAAAAGAATAGCCAGTGCCCTTAACCCCTAAGGCATCTCTCCAGCCCTTCTCCTCCATGTTTGTTTACTATTAATTATCTTTTGGTACTTTTGAGACAGGACCACACTATATGACCCTGGCTGTTCTGTAACACTCAGTATAGACCAGGCCGGCTTTGAACTCACAGAGATCTATCTACCTCAGGATCCCAAATCTTGGGATTAAAGATGTCCGCTGACACTCCCACCCCAGGTTATATTTTAAGACAAAGTCTTTTCACTGAACCTGGAGCTTACTGTTCCTGTCAGAGTGCCAGTCAGTGAGGCTCCGTGATCTTCCATGGTCACCCACCACTAGCATGGCCCCTCCCCTCCAAAAATAAAAAAGCAAGATGACAAGGGTAGTTTGGTCAATACTTGCGGTTTGGGATATAACTTTGTGGGTACAGCACCGAACCTCACAAAACCAGATGTGTGACACGTGCCTATAAGCCCAACATTGGAGAAGTGAAAATAGGAATCTGGGGAAGATGGCTCACTAAATAATCTCACCGAAGCTGCCGATCCGAGTGGTATCCCAAGAACTCGTACGGTAGAAGGGAAGAAGTAACTCCTGTGCACTATCCTCTTACTTCCATGTCCACCCCCCTCCAAATAAACAGATGTACTTGTAAAGGTGGGAGGATCGTAAACTCAAGCTCATCCTGGCTACGTGAGACCCCATCTAAAACAAGTGCCAGGCACAGGAGCACACACTGTTATTCAGGCAGGCCAACCCGGTCTCTATCTACATAGGGAACTCCAGGCCACTCAAGGCTTCACAGTAAAACTTTGTCTCAAAATAAGTAAATTAACTAATGGATATCAAGAATCCATAAGCTGGGCAGTGATGGCGCACGCCTTTAATCCCAGCACTTGGGAGGCAGAGGCAGGCGGATTTCTGAATTCGAGGCCAGCCTGGTCTACAGAGTGAGTTCCAGGACAGCCAGGACTACACAGAGAAACCCTGTCTTGAAAAACCAAAAAAAAAAAAAAAAAGAATATCAAGTCATGTAAACACCCTAAACCCATTTGAATTTAACAAGTAGGAACTCATTCCACGTGGGGAAGAAGTCGAATTGTCTGTATCTAAGCATAGAACACTGCGAGTTTGTGATCCTGGGGCTTCACACATATTAGACAAGCACTCTCCACTGTGCTATTTCTGTAGCTTCATCTACTCTGGGAGACAGCCTGTGACACCCAAGCTGACCTTAAATGTAAGATTCCCCTGCCTCTGTCTGCTATCACAAGTGCTGTAGTAACAAGAATATGCAAGGACACCCTGAAGAAAAAAGATATCTGAGCTTGGCCTGGCTCCACAGCAACCTTTTCTGTTGCTAATGTGTATGGGTGCTTTGAGTGTTTCGGGCTAGGAAGCCAAAAGCTAGTATCAGATCTCCAGGAATGAGAGTCACAGATGGTTGTGAACCACCTGACATAGACGTTTGGAATAGAACCACGCAAGAGCAAGCATTCTTAACTCCTGAGCTATCACTCTAAGCTTCCACCACCCCACCCCACCCCAACTTTGAGGCAAGGGTATCTGTGATTTGAATGAGAATGGCCCCATAGGCTCATATATATGAGTACTTAGTTCCTAGCGAGTGGAAGTGTTTGAGAAGGATTAGGAAGCATGGTCACTAGGGGTGAGCTCTAAGGCTCTCTGCTATTTCTCCAGTGCCATGCCTGTCTGTTTCCTGTCATGACAGTGGGCTAACATTCTAAAGCGATAAGCAAGCTCCCACGTAAATGCTTTCTTTTATAAGAGTTGCCTTGGGTATGGTTCTCTTCACAGGGACAGAACACCGACTAAGACAGTCTCATTATGTAGCCCTGCTGGTTGGTCTCTAATTTACTGTTATAGAAACAAGGCTGGTCAGAAACTTCAAACTTCCCACTTCTAGCTCGAGAACTTACAGATGCGTATTAACATTCCCAGCTCAAAAATCTTTTTTTTTTTTTTTTCTTGTTAGAGACAGGGTCTCACTGTGTATGTAGACCAAGCTGGTTTTAAACTCACGGATTCAGGCATACCTCTGCCTTGCAAGCTCTTTTTTTTTTTTTTAATTATTTTATGTGCATGTTTTTCTTGTGTTTATCTTTGTTAGAGTGTCCGATCCCCTGGAACTTAGTTACAGTTGTGAGTGGTGCTGGGATTGAACTCAGGTCCTCTGGAAGAACAGCTAGTGCTCTTAACTGCTGAGCCATCACTCGAACCCCAAGAAACCCTTTAAAAAAAAAAGATTTATTTTATGTATATGAGTACACCATTGCTCTCTTCAGAAGATCCCATTACAGATGTTGTAAGCCAGCACGTGGTTACTGGGTATTGAACTCAGGACCTTTGGAAGAGCAGTCGGTGCTCTTAATTGCTCATCCATCTCTCTAGCCCTTCCAAGCAAGCTCTTTGAGACTATTGTCATGCATATGTCTTTCTGCATCTAGAGCAGAAGCTTCTATGGTTCAACTGGAATACACAAGGAAAACAGGAGCCAGACCAGGGCAAAACCTTGATCTTATTTACTAGGTATCATCATACAATTTCTCTATCAGTTTATTTATGAAAGGGCCAATAATGGGGATAATCTCATTGGACTAAGCATTAAACAGAATAGTATATTAAAAACAGTCAAAAACAGTATCTGGTGTATAACCCATACATGTTAATTAATTTTAGTAATTGTTTTACTTTAGATTGATTTAAAAAATTATGCATATGGCTGGTTTGTCTGCACGTGCGTGGTCTGTCCTCTCTGAAGTCAGAAGAGGGTGTCAGATCCTCTAGGACTGGAGTTAGTTATATAGTGCAGGTAATTGAACCCCAATCCTCTGGAAGAGTACTCAGTACTCTTAACTGCTGAGCCATCTAGGGGTAGTTTTATTTTAGGGGCTGGAGAGATGGTTTAGTGGTTGAGAGCTGGCTGGCTGCTTGTGCAGAGGCCCAAGGTTTGGTTTCCAATACCAATAGGGAGACTTAGAACTGTAAATTCGCCGGGTGGTCGTGGCGCACGCCTTTAATCCCAACACTTGGGAGGCAGAGGCAGGCAGATTTCTGAGTTCGAGGCCAGCCTGGTCTATAGAGTGAGTTCCAGGACAGCCAAGGCTACACAGAGAAACCTGTCTCGAAACAAAACAAAACAAAACAACAACGAAAACAAAAACTGTAAATTCAGTACCAAGGGATATGTTGTAGTCTTACCACTTCTGAAACCATGCATGTATGTGGTGTGCATACATGCAAGTAGACACTCATACACAGGGAATGAAGACTTTTAAAAGTATTTATTTTTATGCATGTGTTTTGCCTGTAGTATGGATGTGTGTACTATACATGGCTAATGTCCACAGGTCATATGGCATCTGATCACTGGAACTGAGTTACAGATGGTACACATACATACACCAGGCACATACACATTTAAAAGTCCACTGTGCTCACATCTGTCACCTTCTAATTTTGTTAGGGGCCAGGTAAGCAGTCTACCACTTAGCTGTAACCCTGGCTCACTCTTTACTGAAACTAGACAACCTGTTAAAATTATTCTAAGACAAAAATAACTGATCAGCTTTGGTGGAGATAGCATTAATTGGCTTTCTGAACAAACTTGACTTTATAAACTTCTGGCACTATCTTTCTTGGTTGATAACCAGATTATCCAAATGATACTTCCTGTGAAATGCAGTTTTTCAGTCAGGTCTAGTTGGCACACATTTGTAATCACAAGTGACAGTGCCCTGAAGTTCATAACGGGAACATCACTAATTTTGATGAAAATTATAATCCCACCAACTCATCTTACAATATTGATATTCACACCGATCAATTCCTGTATTCTTCCAGAACGCCTATAATTCTTTAAAACAAAATTCCATTGTCATTTTCATTACCCATGATAAACACAATGAAGAACCCCTAGCAGATGCCTACAACTCTGTATAATGCTAACCCAGAATTTGTTGTATGAGTATGGTAAAACTTAACCTACATATTAGGTATTAACATGTTTTCAGGGTTCATGATTAGACCCACGAATGAAATGCTCACAGTGCTATGTACCCAGACCATAACTTTGTTATATGAAATTGGTCTTTCTCAAAAGCGTCACTATACCATAGTCATCCTTATGATGCAAGATGATCCACTGCTTACAAGACAAGCTGAGCTGGGGTAAATGATAGTCATGGTGTATTGTTGGGGTACTACTAAGGTTGGGAATCTGTATTTATTCAACCTATATCCACAGCCATTCCCAACTTTGAAACCCAATTTATTTAAAAAAAGATTTTATGTGAGTACACTGTTGCTGTCTTCAGACACACCAGAAGAGGGCAGCAATCTCAGTACAGAGGATTGTGAGTCTATGTATTTGCTGGGAATTGAACTCTGGACCTCTGGAAGAGCAGATGGTGCTGGTGCTCTTAATCACTGAGGCATATCTCCAGCCCCAAACCCAATATTTGAGCTGCCTTTTGGGTGCTAGGAATTGAATCTGGGTCCTCTGGAAGAACATCAGTACTCTTTAAGCCATCTCTTCAACCCTGAAACCCAATTTTTACTTAGGACAGAACTTGAGGTTATAACCCAGAAATAGGGTTCTTGCTGACTACATGAGCGAAGCAAGTATCTACCCCAACACCATGAAGAACTGAGCACACTGGTAATAGTCTAGCACTCGGTGGAAGCAATATTGCTAAAGTCAAGACCAGTTTAAGTTCCCTAGCAGGAACCAATCAAAAAAACAGAAACAAGGAGCTAGATAGCTCAGCAGTTCAGAGAATTGCCTGCATCTCTAGAGGACCCAGATTCAATCCCCAGTACTTTCAGGGGACACTCAGGGTACGTATTCATACATGTAGACAAAACATGTACACAGAAAATCAGAAAAAATAGGAAAAACATAAACCCAAAACCTCCCTCCTAAAAAAACCTTCCTTTGAATTCAGTTAGTATCTCCTTCAAAGTATGAGTCTGGTGTGTTTATTATCACCTTTTGTGGTTGGGGTCACCACAGCATTAGGAAGGTTGAGAACCACTGCCACCTGAAAGAATCCTAATGTAAAATAATTATCTGACATGTGACACCTATGAAAGGGTTGTCCAACCCCTAAAAGGAGTTGCATCTAGCACATCCCCAAATCTGTATGTTGTTTTTCTAACTGACTCAAAATCTGAGCTATGTAAACAGAGAAATCACCAGGGAACTGAGTTTTGTGTCTTTAGCACTTCATGCTGGGCAGATCTCAGAAGCCCTAAGAGGTGACACGGCTAACCATGTAGGAGCGAAGAATATACAGGAGGACAACACATTCAGTTTTATTTCAGTCAAGTCACAACACTTGTCCAGCTGCTGCACAGTGTCCACAGCCTCCCATTACAGACGCACTTTACAGGGTTTCTGGTGACAGTACAGCAAGCCTCTTTGTTCAAACAGGACCAGTCCCAAGTTTTCCCTCAAAAATCTCCATTCCAGTAAAGAGTAAATACATGAAATTACATCAGACAGACACGTAAAAGGACAGCCAAGAAATCTTCCAACAGTTTATTAGAAAGAATGTAGACATTTAAAAAAATCCCCACTGTCATGAACATAAATTGAGGTTTTCCAGCCAGGGCATAAGCTGAAATCAAAACAGGAAATAAAAAAATCCAATAGTGTATTAACATTTTCCACTCATTTGCCATACTGACAGTGCAATACAAATCTGGTCTAAAATGTACATATTCTCAAGCAACAATGTACAGCTTTCTTTGTCCTCCATGCTAAGAGATGTAAAAGCTTAAGGGCCAAACAATACCAAATGTATAGGCTTCAAAACCATCTAAGTTAGGGCATCCACTAGTTTTAGCTAAAATACACCTGAACACTGACAAGTGATCACATACAATGATGTAAAGTACATTTTTTTTTTTTGAAAAATAAACTTTAGTGGAATAATTCTGAAAGGTATCCTGGAAGAATGGCAGGGTCAGTTTAAGATTAGCCAATTTGTTTCCACCTCCTTTAAAAGTTCATGGTTTGGGATCTAAAACCTTTATCTTTCCCTAATGTGTAAGTAACTGTGTTATGACAAAAGAAGACTTAGATGAAATGTGATTATTCATCAGAGCTGCTGTAGCAGTTGCCTAGGATCTCAACTGCTTCATGGAATCCTGGGAAATGTTCATGCATAAGGATATTGCCTTAGCTGACTTAAATTGCCCCATACAATGGTACATAATCAACCCTTAATGAAGCCTTAAAAAAAAAAAAAAAAAAAAGGTTGAAAGTGGGTTTAAGGAGGCAAGTACAGCATATCTGCCTTTAGAGCTATCAACTCAGGGATTTTCTCAATTATGAAATCTTGCAGAAGTTATTCTTCTTTCTCAAAATCCAGGCGATGACAACACTCCTTACTCCAGATCTGGCATTTCTGAAAGGGTTTTAGAAACAATCAGCAAGGTTACAAGAGAACTACAATAGAATCTAATACTTAGAAACGGAGACCACACAGCTGAGAGCTCCCTAGTAACCACCTGTGAACACTTAGAAACTAAACATGTAACCACACCTTAAAAGAGTAAACCCTTTCTAAGAAATGACAAGACTTTTTTGGTTCTTAGTTCACTAGCCAATTTCCATCCCTGGAAATGCCCTCTCCTTTCTTAATAAGCTAATTCTATCCACGCCTAATTTGAGGCTAGAGAGATGGCTTAGCAGTTAAAAAAAAGCTCTGGTTATTCTGCTGGAATAGCCTCAATTCCCAGCACCCATATGGCCACTCACAACTGGCTACACTCCAGTTCCAAGGACTCTGATAGCCTTTTCTATCCTCTCAGGCACCTGGTATAGAGTACAGACACATATGCAGGTAAAACATAAAACAACAACAGTAATAATAATAAAGTATCATTTCCCTCTCCACTTTTCCTGGTAGTGTTTATAGGATTTTCAACTAATCTGTACTCTACTGCTCTAAATTGTCCTAGTGCTTAAAAAGAAAATATAGGTGGTGTCTGCTCTGAAAGTTGGTCTCAGTGTGGACAACCACTGCAGGAGAAACAGTAAAAAACAAAGACTTCAAGACACTCACTTTCATCATCACTGTCTTGTGAATCCTGTAGAAAAAAAGTTTAAAAAGTTACCGAGTTGATCATGCATATCTCTTTACAGAATAGTGCACCTTAAAAATCCTAAGTATTGCTATAGTAGCAAAAGTTACATGGAACCTAGGAATTTAATGATGCGCCTAAACTCAAGGTCTATTTTACCAAAGTGAATGGCCTTGTAGCAGAAGACCCATCTTTGGGTTCTCCCCCAACTTTGTCATCCTCTCTTGGCATTCAATAAAAGGAAAATTTACTTAGTGCATAGAAGCCAATGAATTCTAATTCATATACTAAAGCTGAGAACTCTCCCAACTATGTAAATTTATGTCAAGATATTAACAGATTGCTGGGGAGATAATGTCTAAAATAGTAGAGCACACCTTCCTCAATACATTCACATGCCTTTGTTACTACTGTAGTCTCTGACCTGCTCCTTTTTTTTTTTTTTTGGTTTTTTGAGACAGGGTTTCTCTGTGTAGCCCTGGCTGTCCTGGAACTCACTCTGTAGACCAGGCTGGCCTCGAACTCAGAAATCTGCCTGCCTCTGCCTCCCAAGTGCTGGGATTAAAGGCATGCGCCACCACTGCCTGGCCTGACCTGCTTTTAAATCCCATTTCTATCCTCATAATCTTTTAACTTTTTGCAATGATTTGTTAAAATATGATCCTTAATGGTTCAAATGTAATTTCCCTAGTAGGCAAAATCTTTTCCCTTTAATATGTTAAGAAACAAGACAGGTAGAATAAGGGTAGGGATGGCTGCACCATCTCAAGTTAACTGCCTTTATTTTTAGTTAACAGAAAGGGGGCACACATACTTACATCATCTGCTCCATCTACTTCTGGTAAATCTACATCCTCATCACCACCCATGTGATCCATCATCTATTTGAAGAATAAAAATCAGCTTTAAAATGTTAAATTCAGCTTTACTAGGCTGCACACTCCAGAATAGGCTTTCAGTACAGCATAAGTTCCCATGAATGAATGCAAAAGAATCTTAAGTACTTTGCTTTTTATAAACGGCTGAATCTAAAACAAGAGAAGGCTCACAGGGTGCAGTGGCAGGAGGATTCAGAAGTTCAAGATCATTCTCAACTGAATAATGTAATAGGCCAACATGGTGGGCCACCCAGCAAGATATCTACATATAGCAGAAAATGAAACTGTTAGAACTATATTGTGCTGGAAAAATGACTCATGTACTGCTCTGACAATTGCAGGGCAATCTGACATCCTTATGACCCCACAGTCACTGACAGAGAAAACAAAGGAGGGAAGTAGGGAAGGAAAAAAAAAACCTGTGAGGGAGGTCATATATATATAGGTCACACAGCAAGCATCTTTTTTTTGAGATGTGATTTTAAGTCTAGGGTGGCCCAAACAACTCTGCTACCTCTGCCCACTAGTTAGAAGATATGAGAAAGTTTTACTCCTGAATTTAAGGGAAATAACTTCACATGCCACTTTGTAAGAAAAGTAAAAACTTGATGGCTCAATAACTAAAGGCACTAGCTGCTTTTCCAGAGAACCTGGGTCAAATTCCCAGCACCCACATGGATAAGGACCACAACCACCCGTAACTCCAGTTCTAGGGGATCGATACCATGGCCTCTTCTGGCTTCCATGGGTACAAAAGTCTTAGCCAGACATACTATAGGAGTAATATGTTCATTCTTAAAACAATAGCCTATTCAGTCTTTTGGGGGTGAGAGTGGGAAAAAGAATAGAAAGGATGGCATGGTGGCCCACACCTTTAATCCCAGCATATGGAAGGCAAAGGCAGGCACATCTCAGTGAATCTGCGGCCAGCCTGGACTACACTGAAGTTTCTCAGACAGCCAGAGAAGAGAGATGCTGTCTCCTGCAAAAAGCCAAGAGGTTTACCACCTCTAAGAGGCATGGTTTAAGAATAGTTTCTCTAAACAGGAAAACTGCTCAAAATGTGCAAAGCACAATTCTAGGTATTGACTATACATCAATACGGTATTTGGCAGCTAGTTTGGAGGTAAAACAAAAATGGGCCTCCTCTGTTCAACTATCTTGCTTTTGTTTTATTTAAAGACAAGGTCTCACTGTGTATCCCTGGCTGTCCTGGAACTCACTATGTTAAGCAGGCTGGACTTGAGCTCAAGAGATTCTTTTCCCTCTGTCTACCCACTACTGGGATCAAAGGCATGGGCCACCACACCTTCCTTTCTTCTCGATTTTGCACACATTTCACATTTTTTTTTTTTTGTTACACGAGGGGAGTTTTATTAAGAGGGTGGGAAAGCAGGAGAGAGAGAGAAGAGTAGAGAGGGTAGAGGCTGGCCATGACCACGTGGAGAGAGGGGGAAGGGAAAGGGGAAGGAGAGAAGACAACCTGCAGGTGCTGAGTCGAGAAGCCAAGAGCTCACATTTTTATTATTACTATTTTTTATTCTTTCTAGGGGAGTTGAAGAGATGGCTCAGTGGTTAGGAAGCACCTGCAGAGAATCCAGGTTTTATTTCCCAGCACCCACAAAGTAGTTCACAACCAGTCAATCTTCTGAACTCAGGCAGATTATCTATCTATATCTATATCTATATCTATATCTATCTATCTATCTGCATGCTAGCAAATATTCAGACACATAATTGGAATTATGGACAAATGTACAAGGGTGAACTGTCTCCTCCCCATCCTGAGACAGGGTTTCACTCTGTAGCCCTGGCTGTCCTGGAACTGAGATCCACCTGGTCTACAGAGTGAGCTCCAGGACAGCCATGGCTACACAAAGAAACCCTATCTCAAAAAGAACTCTTCACCCTAAGACTATCTCTTTAGATGTTTGTCCATCACATGTAAGCCTTATGCTTGAACAGAACAGACAAGGGCCACTAGATCCTCTAGAAATAGTTATAAGCAGTTGTGACCTGTCCTGACTACACAGGTTTCTGTGTAGAAAAGCAAAATGGGTGATTGAGGAGCTGGCTGAGAGCATTGTTACTCTTACATAAGACTGGGGTTTGATTTCTAACAACCATACAGTGGTTCACAATCTCCCTGTAACTTCACTTCCAGGGACTCTGACACCATTTTCAGACTGTCCATCTTGGACCATATAGAACGTATTATATTAAAAGAACTTACCTCAGAGAAACGGTCAAAATTAGACATGTCTTCATCTGAGTCATCCTCCCAGTCTTTCCAATTATTGAAGTCCACACTAAGCCAATTAAGCTAGAGATCAACAAAAATATCACCTCCTTGTTACTCATAACCATTAATGGGACATAAAATTAGCTCAAAAGAGAACAATCCACAAGAAACCAAGAGCAGTAATAAGTGCATGAATCACTTTTGACTGTTCAACTTAGCTTTTATACAAAACCATTCATTGGTAATAAGTATTGTCTGATACCTGGAATTAATTCAATTTACAAAGGCTAACCTTCAACTATTGATCCCTCTTTAGAGATGGACTATAGGTCATGCTATCAGGCTACATCAACCTATAGCTTTATGCATAGTAAGCACTCTGTCAACTGAGCTACCCCAGTGCCACTGTTTCCATTCTAGACAGTACCTTACTATAAAGCCCCGGCTGGCCTCAAATTCAAAGAGGTCTTCCTGCCTCTAACATACTTCTACCATGTAGAAGAATTCTTATGATCAGAACCCAGGTCTTCAGGTTTGTCAGTAATCACCTATACCTAATAAGGCACCTGTCTGCCAGCCTATCCTCAGTTCCTTGAATCTTAAACATCACCAAACTTTGCTCTCCTATGATAACCAAATAACTTATTTCAGTGTGGTGGCTAATTTTATGTCATCACAACACTGGTTAGTCCTGAGAGGAGAAAACCTAATTCAGAAAATGCCACCTTAAGATCTAGATGTAAGGCATTTTCTGAATTAGTGATTGAAGGGCTGAGCCCATTGTGGATGGGGGTCACCCCTGGGCTGGTGGTCCAGGGTTGTTCTAAGACATTGGCAGGCTGAGCAAGCCATGAGGAACAAGCCAGTAAGGAGTGCCCCTCCACGGCTTCTCCATCAGTCCTGTCTCCAGATTCTTGCCCTGCTAAGATGGACTAAGAATATGAAGCATAAGCCATATAAATACTCTTTCCTCCCCAAGTTGCTTCAAATGGTGTTGTCAAAGCAATAGTCTTGATGTCAACGCGAAAGGGTCTGATTTTACAACATTTGATGAGAAAGCCAAGTATAGAACATCAGCTTTTATACTAGTATAAAAAAAAATGCATTTTTAGGTTTAAAAAGATTTTCATGGGTCAGGCAGTGGTGGCGCATGCCTTTAATCCCAGCACTTGGGAGGCAGAGACAGGCAGATTTCTGAGTTCAAGGCCAGCCTGGTCTACAGAGTGAGTTCCAGGACAGGCAGGGCTACACAGAGAAACCTTGCCTCGAAAAACCAAAACAACAAAACACCAAAAAGAAAAACAAAACAAACAAAATTCATATATATAGCATTCTGCCTGCAGGCCAGAAGAGGGCACTAAATCTCATTGTAGATAGTTATGAGGTACCATGTGGTAGATGGAAATTGAATTCAGTCAGGGCCTCCCTCTGAAAGATCAGACAATGCTCTTAACTTCTGGAGCCATCTATTCAGCCCTATTTTTATTTCTTAAAACATGATAAACATTCAAACAGAAAAAAATGAAAACTTACCTTTGCCCTTTCCTTTGTTAACCTAGGCCATGACTGGCCAGATTCTCCTTTTCGCAAACAACATAAAATTGATCTGTCCGTTCTTTTATGCTTGGAATCCTACAATAAAAGCATCATCATACCATTTATCTCTCTGCTGTTATGGTAAAACAGCCTGTCCTTTCTTTCTACTTCTCCCTCTTTATGTTCCTTACACACACACACCCTAGGACCTTGAAACATGCTAGAACAGTATTCTCTAATAATGAGTAGTACCTCCATAATTTGACTGTTACTGTGCAGCCTAGTCTTGAACCCAAGATCCTCCATAATTAGCCCCAAGTGTTATTAGTTTTGAGGGCCCCTCTATACTAAGCTTTCTCTCCTGCTTCCACTTCGTAAAAGTTCAGCATATAGGCACAAGCCTGATTCATTTTTCATTTCTTTCCCTTTATTCTTTCTAAACTGGAAGAACAAGCTTTTAGTTACTAAAAATTTCTGATATAAGATAGACTTCAAAGGTACTCTCATTTGGCCAGTGAGAGAATAAAAAAATGTGCAGGAAGAGAAGTTGTCAATAATTTCTAAACTATTAGGTTAAACAGATTTAAGATTTAACATTTATTATTGTGGTCATCTGAATGAAAACGGCCCCACTGGCTCACAGGGACTGGCATTGTTGGGGGAAGTGTGTCACTGCAGGTGGGCTTTGATGTCTCTGAACCTCAAGCCAGGCCTAGTCTCTTCCTGCCCCTCCATGTGTAGAACTCTTGGTAACCTCTCCAGCACGCACTCTATCTGCCTACCTGCCATCATGCTTCCCTCTTGACTACAATGGACTGAACCTCTGAGCTGTAAACCAGCCCCAATTAAAGGTTACCCTTTATAAAAACTGCCACCGTCATGGTTTCCCCACAAGAATAGCACCATGCTCAGTTTCTCATAATTTAAATCAGAAAAAAAGCATTAACAGTACTTACATTTGGATCAATACAGTGAAAAAGATCAATTTCATTTAAATGCTTAAAATTATCACTTCCTCCAAGACAACTAAAAAAAGTGAGACAGAGAGAGAAATTAAAAAGCCAATCACAATTATATTAAGTAAGCTCTGAGTAACAATGATGTAAAAAGGTGTGCTGGCTAGCTTTATATTAACTTTACACAATCTGGGAGATGGGAGCCTTAAATGAGAAAATGCTTCTTTAAGATCAGGCTGTAAGAAGGCCTATAATAGTACATTTTCTTAATTAGTGATTGATAAGGAAGGGCCCAGCCCACTGTGGGTGCTGCCACTCCTGGATTCTGTAAGAAGGCTGAGCAAGCCAAGCCAGTAAGCAGCACTCCACCATGCCTCTGCTCTGTCTTGACTCCATGTCCCTGCCTTGACTTCCATTGATTATTAACAGTGGATCCATGAGCCCAATAATCTCCATTTCACCCAAGGTCATGGTGTTTCATTACAGTAATTATAGCCACTTTAAGACAAAAAGGTAAATTACCTGAAAGTAAGTTTGGATTTTTCAAAGTTTACATTAACATCTTTACTGTCTTCAACACAAAATTCAATGAATACATAGTCCCTTCGATCGTACCACTTTGCAGAAGCAGGCTGCCTGTAAACAGAGAAAATGATAAATTCAAGAAGGAATTCTTTGATATAACTTCATATTTAACATAGTAATTTCTCTTTTCCATCACAGTTTAAATCTTACTTTACATTTTTCCTACATTCTAAAGGCTTCATTCAACAAAGCAATCTCAGGAAGACTTAAAACTTTCCTAGTAGAGATTTTATTTTGGGTGATGAGGGAATGAGGAAGAGCTCTCACATTGGCTTTGAATACCTGATCTTTCCTGGCCTACCCACACAATGCCACTTATCTTTCTAGTGTCATTATAGGACAAAAAGTAGGCTTTGAAAATAAAGCAAGTGATGGTGGCTTGTGCCTTTTAATTCTGGCAGTAGGAAGTCAGTGGGACCTTGGAGTTCAAGCCCAGCCTGGTCTGTTCCAGAGTGAGTTCCAGTACAGCCAATTCTATACAAAGAAACCCTATCTCAAACAATCAAACAAACAAACAAACCAACCCAAATGAAACCAAAAATACACACACCAAACACCACCCAACCCAGTAAGGTTCCCCTTTCACCAGGGTTAACAGGGACTTAGTTTTTAAAGATCTGATATTTAACACCAGTCGTAGATAAATATAAAGTTTAGAAAAATGACATATGGTAGCATCCCAATTCCAAATGACAGTATCTAGCCAGAATAAAATAGAATAAATGCCACTTCTTTAGTACCTATTAGCAGATATCTTTAAGTTTTCCTTATTAACTATATCCCCTGATGAGTTCTGCTATTAAAGTGCAGGTTGGTCTGTAATAAGAGAGTTGTCCCTGTGTCTTGAATTGGAATTGACAGGTGTACATTATTTGTTCAGTCTGATTTGAACTCAAATGTCTTTTTCCCTTATAAAATTTATTATTGATACAGTCAGTTGGTACTGGTTTTATAGTTAAAAAAATTTTTCTCTTTTTGTGTATACATGTACAGGTACCCAGCAATGTGTCTGTAAAGCCATAGAACTACTTGTAGTTGGTTTTTTCTTTCAGTCTTGTGGGTTCTAGAAATCCAACTCAAGGCTGGGCGGTGACGGCACACGCCTTTAATCCCAGCACTTGGGAGGCAGAGGCAGGTGGATTTCTGAGTTCAAGGCCAGCCTGGTCCATGGCCCACCAAGGCTGGCCTTGAATTCAGGGATCCACCTGGTTCTGCCTGGAATTAAAGGTGTGTGCAACAACCACCAGCCAAGTAACAAAGTTTTTTATAGCCAATCAGTGAGGTTTTTAGTGTCAGATGCAAAGATTTAAGAAAGAAAGAAAACAAAGTTCACCAGATCTGCTGTCTTCAGCAGAGTATATCAAAAGAGGACTCCTGGTTGCTAATACAGCAGCAATGTTAAATGAAGACATTTCTAATTAAAACTAGCTGAGTGTGGTGGTTCATGTCTATAATCCCAGCATTTAGCAAGCATAGGTTAGAAGACTATTCCAGGTAAACCCTGGATTAGGAGTAGAACCCAATCTCAACTATTGTCCTCCCAAATGGCATGGGTAGCCCCTGGTTTTGAACCCAACCACTGTAAGTATTTTAGATAAGACGATTTCATCGTTCATGAAGTGCGTTTTCCCCTTGGTGCAATCCAGTCTTAGAAATTGTGCTGTTTGCCAGGTATGCCAGGACACACCTTTAATCCCAGCACTCATGAGGCAGAGGCAGGAGGAGTTCCAGGACAGCCTGGTCTACAGAACAGAGTTCTATGACAACCAGGGAAAAACAGAGAAACTCTACCCTGAAAAACCAAACCAACCAAACAAAATATCTAAGTCACGCTATTTAAAAGAAAATAAAGAAGTCAATTTTTTGCTGGTGAGATGGCTCAGCAGCTAAGTAAATGTATTTGTCATACAAACCTGGCAACCTGACTTCAACTCCCAGAACTCACATAAAGGCAGAAACTACGGACTCACACATACACTCTCTCTAAGCTCTCACACATACATATCATGTACTCTCCCAGATTAAATTTAAGACCACAGGTACCTAGAGTTTCTATGTTTCTCAAACGACGTCTATATTGGAAATGAAACCCACTGAAGAGAAAGAAGTGATAGCTAAAACAGACTCTACCCAAATAATCTTAGTTGTAAACTTGACTACATTCTAAAGGCATTCTTGCCACAAATTTTCTTGCTCAAATTGTTTGAAATGGAAAGACACAACTGCATAAAATTCTATTTTTTAAAATTATATTTACTGGTGTGTACATATGTAAAGGTCAGAAGACATCTTGTGGGAGTCTAACATGTGGATTCCAAGCATCCAACTCAGGTCCTAAGGCTCAGCAGCAAGCACTTTTTTAACTACTAGATAACATGTTGACTACCTTTATAGCCATATAATCTAATGATACTGTCCTGGAACTCACTATATAGACCAGGCTGTACCTCAAATCAAGAAATCCACCTGCTTATTATGCCTCTGGAGTGCTGGGACTAAAGGCACATGCCATCACCACCAGGCTAGAGCTGATCTAAAAGTAGTATGCATTTATAGTGACATGGTTAAACAATATAAGCTTTCCCCTTGTTGCTCACTCATCATTTAAGACATGGGAACCTAGCTGGGCAGTGGTGGCACATGCCTTCAGTTCCAGCACACAGAAGTGGAGGCAGCTTGGTCTGCAGAGAAACCCTGTCTTGGGGGTGGGGGAAAGACATTCAACTTTTTCCCATAGATTCACATTAAGTAATCAACGTTATGGGCTGAACTGTTTTCTGTCTGATCTTTTACATTGAAGTATGTATAGTTGTACCTCAGAATGAGACTTTTATTTGGAAAAAACAAAAACAGGGTTTTTAAAGGGAAATTGAAAGTTCAATCTTAAAACTTCCATATGCGCCTTTAATCCCAGCACTTGGGAGGCAGAGGCAGGTTTCTGAGTTTGAGGCCAGCCTGGTCTACAGAGTGAGTTCCAGGACAGCTAGGACTACACAGAGAAACCCTGTCTCGAAAAAAACAACCAACCAACCAACCAAAAAACCCAACCAACCAAACAAAAACATCAAAAACAACAAACCCAACCAACCAAAAAATCACAACTGGAAACCACTCAGGTCCTCTTCAAGAACAGTTAAGCACTTTTAAGTTTTTTTTTCAGACAGGGTCTCTCTACATAGCCCTAGCTTTCCTGGAACTACGGAGGCCATGCTGGCCTCCAACCCAAGAGAACTGCCTGGCTCTGCACTGGGATTAAAGCCGGAATCACCTTGCCCAGCTTTTACATACTGAACCATCTCCCAGCATTACGAACCACTACTTTACTTCTTAATCTGCTTAACATGACACAGTTTAGTTCAACTTTAAGATGTGCTGCAGAGCCGGGCAGTGGTGGCACATGCCTTTAATCCCAGCACTTGGGAGGCAGAGGTAGGCGGATCTCTGAGTTCGAGAGTTCGAGGCTAGCCTGGTCTACAGAGTGAGTTCCAGGACAGCCAGGGCTACACAGAGAAACCCTGTCTTGAAAAAAACAAAAAACAAAAAACAAAACAAAAAAAAAGATGTGCTGCAGAGTAACCGTCAAAAGCATCTCATGTAACTATGCTACAGAAAGCACATCAGAGCTTCAACATTAAATGTTTACTAGAAGGTTATACTGGGAATTGTGCTACAGATAGGAAAATCCCAGCTCTTCCTTGAGCCAGGAGTGGTGCTTTGGGGAGTCCCCAAAGCAAGTCCCAGGTCATCCTGGTCTACATTCTCTGTGCAATCTAAAGGCCATGCTCCAACTACTATGGTAATGTAGGAAAACTGTGCTCAGGCTTCAGCTGCAGGCCTTCACACAAACCAGCATACATATGTGCAGCCCCCCCCCACATAATCACATATAAACTGACTATGTGTATTTGTATGTAGTACATGTGTACATGTGCAGTTGGCCAAGAAGCCCTAATATCCCAGTGCCCTGCCCCTGTAGCACAGCACTCGGCTTTTATGTGTCGGAAATGTGAACCTAGATCCTCATGTTTATTAGGCAAATGTTTTCCTGGTGGTACCATTTTCCCTATCTTCAGTGTTTTAAAGGAATGCCTTGTTAGGAGGGAGCTTTAACTATACAGTCCTAAATGGCCTCAAACTGCATCAAACCTCTTGCCATTATTTTTCCAGGACTGGTATTCCACAGGGAAGCAGAAGGATCAAGAGGTCACAAAAGAATGAAAACAAAAAAGTTTTATCTGTATCAGTTTGTAGTAAGAACCAGACAAAGGAGATACCAAAGTTTTGCTCTAGAAAGGCAGACACAGTCAAATATGCTTGTAATCTCCACATTGAGGCAGGTATTCCAGGCCAGTGACCCTGCCTTAAAAAAGTTAGTAGGCTGTAATGATGCACACCTTTAATCCCAGCACTCAAGAGGCAGAGACAGGCAGGTCTCTGTGCATTCAAGGCCAGCAACAGAGACTGTCTCACACCAACCCCAAGAGCTTGCCTCAAAAAAAAAAAAAAAAACCCAACAAAACCAAAAAACTCGAAAGGAGATTTAAATAAACAGGGCAGCTCTTTGTTTCTCAAATTATGTGCCAAGATAACATTAGGGCACCATGGAAGAAAGTCACAAGGTATTTTACACCAGAGAGGAATTCAATGATACACAGCTCAAGATCAAGAGAAATACTCTAAACACACATTAATTTGAAGAGATTCAGCTGTATTACACCCTATATTCTTTTAACTTCTCAAGGGCTGGGTTTTCAGTAGTTCCTGTGATTCATTCAAAACCAAGGTTATCGGAGGTGTTGGTACACTCAACACTCAGGAGGCAAGGCTAGGGATCTGAGCTCAAAGCTAGTATGGTTTACAGTGAGACTCCCTCTCCCAGACTCCCAAAAAACTATCTTGGTAGCAAGATTTTAAATACAATTCTACATTTGAGAAGCTATACAAAGCTGGGCATGATGGCACAGGCTTGTAATCTTAACCATTTGAGTGGTGGGAGGACTGATTACAAGTTCCATGTCAGCCTGGCATAGTTAGACCTACCTAAAAACCCCAAACCAACAAAACCCTTACCATCTATTTTATATTGTGTACCTGCGGTGAAGGAGGATCCCAAAAGATATTTGGCTTCTAGATCTTGAAAACAGAAAATACAACTAAACAGCAATCTTAAATTAGCAATAGGAGTAACCTACAACCCAGAAAAAGTTGTCACTTTGTTTCTATGCCTTCTGGTTAAAGTCTAACTAAATAAGAAAAAAGGGAAAAATCAGTTGCCAGATTACAGTGGTTAGAAAATCAACATTGAGCCGGGCGGTGGTGGCACACGCCTTTAATCCCAGCACTTGAGAGGCAGAGGCAGGTGGATTTCTAAGTTCAAGGCCAGCCTGGCACCCACGTGGTGATTCACAATCCTGTAGCTCCAGGGGATTCAACACTCTCTTCTGGCCTCCAGGTGCTGCATGCAGGTGATACATAGATATATATGCAGGCAAAAAACGTCCACACCCACTGCTCTTCCAGAAACCAAGCACCCACGTTGGGTGGCTCACTACTGTCTCTAAACTCCAGATTCAGATCTAACACCTCTGTTCTCAGCAGGCACTGAGGGTACTGGTAATAGAACTCTTGCAAGGGTAGACAGTGCTGTTAACCACTGAACAACCTCTACTAATCGGTACTTCTGGATAAAAATATGTTTTGTTTGACTATGTTTATCAAACTGTTTTACCTAGCAATTCATTTTCTCCTTACATTTTGGAAAATTAAATATCAAAAAGATAATAAGTTTTACATAAACTTGTCCTAAAAAGCCAGTATGACATCAGAATACAGCTCAGTTACAAGAGCCTTTTCTTAACATGGGGTTCTATCCTTAACATCTCAAAAGTAAAAAAATTTAAATCTGTGCTGGTGAGATGGCTGAGCAAGTAAAGGCTCTCGTTTAAGTTGTATCTCCAGTGTCCTCTTACCTCCAGGAACACGTGAGGGGGTGGCAGCGCACACAGGAATAAAATTACTACAATAAAGCACTTAAATGTAAAACCTGGGTTTTTATGGGGGATGCCTCCAAATTTCCTTACACATTTTCTAGCACTACATGTCTTCTTCTAGGACCTGTTTCTCAGCCACTAACTGGCTCTAGGGTGTCTTCTATCTATTTAGATTTTTTACCATTCAGGCAAGCACTTAAAACTTGTACGACTGTTCAACTCCACATTTTTTCAATTACTATCCGTAACTTTTAGTGCCGTGCACAGCACCAACCCACACCACCCTCAAATACTGTAGTCCAATTCTCTCGTATCTGAAAGTTTTCCTAACTGGAAAAAGTAAGGGCAAAAATTCTTAGGTTATAACAATCTGTAACCGCCATATAAACAAATTAAGGTCTTCAGGCCGGTAAGGCGATCCTTTCATACCTGTTTCACCTTCGCATGGGAAAGAGCATGGCGAAATGCCACCCGAAGTTTATTGAGGAGCACAGGAAAAAAAAAAAAAGTCCACACGTATCTTGTGACTAGACACGTGCAGAACTACCTGCTCCATAGTAACTACTACTCGCCGCCGGATTTGCTAACGTTCCCTCTTTTCAAGAGCCCGAGACGCGGGGACGGGAAGTTTCGTTGTGGTGACGGCATGGCCCCCTCTAGTTGCCTAGCAGTGCCTGCCGCCGAGGGCCGCGTGGTGCCCTACCGGTAGCACTGGCTTACGGCGGCTCCCACAAGCGCTCTCAGCCCAGGGCCTGCCTGGTCCGGGCCATCCGGACCGAGAGCGGCAGGGGTCGGCGGCTCCGGGCGCCCTCATGGCGGAAAGCTCCCACACACGAGTTTAGGGCCTAAGGCTAAGTTCCCAGAGTTCCGAGTGAGGCAGGCCGTCTGGGGAAGTGGGATTTCTAGCACGAGGGATCCGGGGGACGGGCTGGAGGTGAGGGAAACGGACATCTGCAGGAAAAAAAAATTTCCTCCAACGGTAACAGGAACAAGGATGAAGGCCCTCCCACCCCACGGCAGGACAGCCGCCAGCACGGGGAGAAAGGCGAAGGGCCGCGAGTGGGGGGAGGGCGAGGAGCCGTTTCCCGGCAGCCGGGGGCTCCCGGCGCGGCCTCGCTCCCGCTCCGGGACGACCTTCCGTCGGCGGGATGTCGCACTCACATGGTGAACGGGGCAGAGGGCCAGGCGAACGGGTGGGCGGGCCTCGCTGGCGGCGGCAGGCGAGTCGACTCCTCTCCGGCGGCGACTCCGGCGGTCTCTTGCCCGGTCGCGGCCTCTCCTCGCTCCTCTTAGGCGACGGCGGCGGCGGCGGGCTCGGCCTCGATGCCCAGAATGCACCGCGCGGAGAGCGGCTCCCTCAGCCCGGGAGAGGAGGAAAGTGTAGGAAAAGGGGCGCGAGGACGGAGAAGGAGCGTGCGTGCGCGCGAGGGGTGGTGAGGCCGGGCGGCGGCTGGTGACGCAGCAAAATGCCCGGGCCCGGCTGCCGCGCGTGCGCAGTCGCTGTTTCCAGGCTCTGCGCGGTTTTCTAGAGATCTCTACGGAAGGGGCGGGGCCTCCCGGCTCCTTCGCGATCCTTCCCGCGCCCGCCCCTCCCCTCGCCCCTCCGGCTGCCCGGTTCGCGCCTGTCTTCCCGGGCTCCCCGTCTCGCGTTAGCGAGCCGTTGGCGGCCAACCGTCTGAGCAGGCGCGCGGGCGGCCTCCCAGAGAGGCGGCAGGATGCCGCGGCGTGTGATGCGGCCCCAAGGCGATGTGTGTGGGGGTCGTTTTGTCCGAGCCAGGGTGCCACACGCAAGCCCAGGTTGGCCTCGATTTCAGCCGCTGGGATCGCAGCCCTGTGCCAGAGCCACCACGCCTGGCAGCGCCGGTTGCATCCGTCCTCAAAGCCTGGCCCACCCCTCTGTTTTTCCGAGTGTCGGAATCCCATCCGGGACCCTTTAGCGAGTTTGCCTTTTGGGGCGCGCCGTTCTCACTGCTTGAAGACATTGGCGCCCTGGGGGAGGAGGCGAGGAGGGAAGCGTTTCTAGACTAGTTCGCTGTCTCCATGCGTGAGTTCAGATGAGGTTAAGGATCTATTTTAACTGGGTTTGTATACAATGCCCCGGTTAAGTTTTAGTGAGGTTAGTAACCAAGAACAGTCTTGTCAGAAACTGACGGATCAGGGCAGAGGTAGACCGGCGAGCCACTATTAGGACCAAGGGTTTTAGGAAAATGTAGAACGTTTGGGAAGAGTGGTAGCTTGAAGGGGCCCTGGCTCAAATGTGGCTGAAGGCGATGTAAAAACTTGTGTTTTTGTAGTTCAGGCTGTCTTCAAACAGGATTTAGGGTAATCCTGCTTCAGTCTCTTTATGTGCTGGTATTACAGATTTTTTTCTTTTTGATATTAATGCCAGTGCAGACTAATTGGTGATGTTGGCTGTATAGTCTGGATCCCATTGCCTGATTTTAAGAACTTTAACACCTGTCAGGGAAATGAAAATTAGTCTGGCCTAGTGCCACAGGCTTGTAATCTCAGCTAAAGGAGCTGGGTCAACTTTTCCTGCTTCAAATTTCCATTCCTCCACCCACCTCCAGGTTATGTATGTATTCTGTCAACATGTATGTATGTGTACCGTGTGTGTACCTGATGCCCACACAGAGGTCAAAAAGAGGACATGAGATCCTTTGGAACTAGAGTTAAGGATCATGTGAACCATGTAGGTTCTGGGAATGGAACCTGTGTCTTTAAGGGCACCCAATGTTCTGACTACTGAACCATTCTCTCCAGTTCCCTCAAGATTCCAAAAAGAGCTAGCGGTCATGGTCCATGTCTTTAGTCTCAACACTGGGTTGGGGACTAGAAGCGGGTTGAACTCTTGAGTTCGAGGCCTGCCTGGTCTACAGTATCAAGTCCAGGACAGCCTGGGCTATATAAAGATACATGCCTCAAAAAAAATCAGACAGACAAGCCCCCCCCCCCCAACCCTTTTTCAATTTCAATAAAAGGAGTAGCTCTGTGGTAGAGTACTTGCTGTAAATGGGTTCAGTTCATGACGTGACCACGGCTACCACACTCCCCAAAAGAAAAAAGACCAACTGTTATAATGGAAATTTGAAGTGTTGGGAGCACACAAAAAAGGGACATCTTAACGAAGAAACAAAACAGGCCTTGTTAAGAAACTTTTATCAGGGATGGAGACATAGCTCAGGGATAAGAGTACTGGCTGTTCTGTAAGACCTGAGTTCAGTTCCATTAGCCCCAGGAGATCTGACTCCTGGCCTCCAATGACACCAAGCGTGTGCATTATGCACAGACTTACATGCAGGGAAAACAGCCACACACAAAACTTAAACAAGGGCAGGTGTGATAAATGCCTTTTAAACCAGGCCAGTCAATGGCTATATAGTAATTGATACTGTCTCAAATTAAAAAAGAAAAAAAGATACTGCTCTTCCAGAAAACTCAGGTTCAACTGTCAGCTGCCATATGGTGACTCAAACTGTACCATGGTACACAGGCATATACATATATATATATATGTGTGTGTGTGTGTGTGTGTGTGTGTGTATCCATAAAACACCAATGCACATAAAATAATGAAAATAAAAAGAAATAAGGAGTTGAAGGCTAACCATAAGAAAATATTATTTAGCCTGCCTTTTTCATTGCAGTGCTAGGGATTGAGCCCAGTGCATTCTGTGCCCTTTTACCCATCCCCATTTTGACCTGCTTGTCTCTAGGACCCAAGGTAACCCTTGGAAAATGGTTTTGAAAACGCCGCCGGGCGGTGGTGGAGCACGCCTTTAATCCCAGCACTTGGGAGGCAGAGGCAGGTGGATTTCTGAGTTCGAGGCCAGCCTGATCTACATAGTGAGTTCCAGGACAACCAGGGCTTCACAGAGAAACCCTGTCTCGAAAAACCAAACCAGAGGCTGGGCAGTGGTGGTGCACGCCTTTAATCCTAGCACTTGGGAGGCAGAGGCAGGCGGATTTCTGAGTTTGAGGCCAGCCTGGTCTGCAGAGTGAGCTCCAGGACAGCCAGGACTATACAGAGAAACGCTGTCTCAAAAAAAAAAAAAAAAAAACAAAAAAAACAAACAAAAAAACCAAACCAAAAAAGAAAAAAAAAAACGTTGCCAACAGTGAAAGGTTTCTGAGTTTCCCAAGTACCAAAAATCAATCCAGAGTCAAATGTGTAATGAAAGGCAGTTTGCCCATGCACACACCTCAGCTGCTCTGCAGCCTTGGTTCTGAACACACAGCATGATACACTTCACACTACCAGTGCCTTCATGACACAAGATGTCAACAAATACTTCGGGATTACTTCAGCTCAGATTTGAGATTATTGCATGTAATAAGACTGCAGTGTCATTTACTGTAACACAAAAGTTTTCAGTTATTTTATGGGCTTAATTATGGAAAACAAAATACTTTCCTACTATCAGAATACAAATGTCAAATGAGTGTATGGTTGGCTTGTACTGTTAGAATATTTAGTTTTTAAAACTGCCATTTGAGAGGTCTGGAAAGATAGCTCAGTGCTCTTATAAAGGCCCCAAGTTAAGTTCTCAATAACCCATGTCAAGCAGTTCCCATTGAATCTAGACCTTTTTTGTGGAGGAAACTGAACTCAGGAACTAGTTAAGCTTTCTACTGCCTTATGCATGCTAGGCAAACATTCTACCACTGGGTCAAACACCCTCCCCCACCCCCCATCCCTGAGCTTGGAATACATTATATTTTTAGAACTAGATTTTGAACATAGAACTTGTACATGCCAAGCAAACACACTATCATCTGAGTTGTAGTCTAGGTTTTTGTTGTTGTTTTTGAGACAGGGTATTGCTATGTAGCCCTGGCAGTCCTGGAACTCATTGTGTAGACCAGACTGGCCTTGAACTCAAAAACCTGCCTGTCAAATGCTGAGATTTGAAGCATGAGTTACTGTCTTCCCAACCACTAAGATATAAAAGTCACGAATTAATCTCATATTGGATAGAAACTGATGGCAGGTGAGCTAGATTTGGTCTGTAAGCAGTAGTTAGCTAAACTGGCTTGCATATGGACCCCAAGGTGTAGGGAAATCACTAAAGTTAAGCTTAAGAAGGGAGCAGAGCATGGTACTTGCCTGTAGCCAATGACTCATGGGAGGTGGATCAGGCATTCAAGGTCATCCTCGCTACACAGTGAATTTTGAGGCCAGATTGGGCTTATGTGAGACCAAATGAAAATTTAAGAAGGTAGGTTCCAGGTAGTACAGGTCTGTATTCACAGGCTGAAGCCAGAGAATCTCATGTTCAGGGTATGCCTGGGCTGACTAGCAAGTGCAAAATTAGCCCGTGCAACTTATGAGACAGGGCCTCTCAAAAAAGGCTGAAGATAGGGCTGTGTACAGCCAGCCCGCTTGCCTAGCATGTGTGAGGCTCTTAAGTTTACTCCCCAATACCACAAGAGTCAAGGAGGCTAAACAATGGTGGTATTGAAGTCAGGCTAATTGTACTAGATTTCTCTGACAATGGGATGCTATTGAAGTTTGAAAAATGTTCTAGAAAGATTAACTTGGAACAAAGTATGAGATGAATTGAAAATAAAGGAACAGACTAAAAGAGAACATTGAGACTCTTAACCTGAAATTACCGGGAACTTCCCTTATCAAAAGTTCTTTTGAAACAATTGTCTTTCATAAGACATGGAGATTGGGTCCCACTGCATGGCAGTTTGTAATCCATCATTCCCCAACCCTCCGAATCCTTTAGTTACTTCTTTCTTTCCTAACTCCATTTCAATAGATTTCACTTCAGACTTCATTCATGCCTTTAGCTATAATCTCAAACATTAGCTGATATATCTAAGTTCTAATGGGTTTGTTTTGCAAACTTACCGATAAATTCAGCTTTTGGCTGGGATAAGTGCTAGATTAAAACACAAGAGTTACTTTACATCCTCTCTCGTGCTTCAACTTTATTTTCTCACATTTTAGAAACACTAGTTTGACAGTAATAGGAAAAGAAAAAAACCACTATGCCTCGTTTGAGCTTTCTCATATTCTGAGGTTTGGGCTAATAAGTTCTAGGGTCTCTATAGGGTCACATTAGCAAGAATTTTTTTTTTTTTTTCCCCAAGACAGAGTTTCTCTATGAAGCCTTTTCTGTCCTGGAACTCACTCTGTAAGACCAGGCTGGCCTTGAACACAGCTACCTATCTGCCTCTGAGTGCTGGGATTAAAGGCTCATCACCACCTCCCACCTAACAATATTTCTAATCAGTAAGGAAGAGGCTTTAAAATATTAGCTGGGCGGTGGTGGCGCACGCCTTTAATCCCAGCACTTGGGAGGCAGAGGCAGGCAGATTTCTGAGTTCGAGGCCAGCCTGGTCTACAGAGTGAGTTCCAGGACAGCCAGGGCTACACAGAGAAACCCTGTCTTGAAAAACCGAAAAAAAAAAAAAGTTTAAAAAAACGAAAAAAAAAAAACCTTTCTTTTACCTCTGTGGCAAGGCATAATAAAATTATCCTGAGACTGGAACTTTTGTAGGACCTTACAGCCATATTTAATATACTCTGAGATCACTTAACACTTGCCTGCTATCCTACTATACCCAGCCTGTTTAGCCTGCCTTTAAGAAAACAATTTAACAACCAATCTCACCTTTTACAACCTAAACTAATACGTAGCTATAATCTCCTGACCTATGAGTAACTGATAGGTACATGTTGATAGTCATTTGCTGGAAAGAGCAAACTGAAAGCTACTTTATAAATTGAATATCCCAAGCTGAAATTATTCACATATTGTTGCAGGGTATTTGATCAAACTGTGAACCCCAAGATTATGAACTGGAAAAACCTTGTGTGTGGCTCAGCCCTAGCACACTCTAAGAGCTAAATAAAGTCAACCCTAGGTCCAAAAGAAGGAGCAAGTAACCAGCTGAGAGGGAGTGAACCTAAGGAAACAGAAAGGAGGGAGATTGAGTTGAAAGTTTTAATAAGACAGCTGGAAGCAGCTTTTTAACCCTTCTGGGATATAGAGTAGGAAGGTCAGCTTGGTGCTTCCTCTGCCTCTCTGAGCTAGCAGGCTTTCACCACAGCATCTGGCTCCTGAGTCTTTGGTAAAACCAAGTGGCAGGTATTTTTGTTTTTAAAACAGTATATTGTGTCATAGAGTTTGTTATCTTGGTCAGTTATTCAATCCCAAGGTAAATGATGTTAAAGAGATGGCTCGGCAGTTAAGAGCACTAGCTGCTCTTCCAGAGGTCCTGAGTTCAATTCCCAGCAACCACATGATGGCTCACAACCATCTGTAATGGGATCTGATGCCCTCTTCTGGTGTGTCTGTAGAGAGCAACTGTGTACTCATGTACATAAATCTTAAAAAAGAGAGCATATCCCTTTGTCATACACACAGAGTCTCAAAACTTCAGGTAGAAATAAATTCAGGTAGAAAAAACCCACAGTACAATGGAAGACTTGGGGAGGGTAGAGAATTCAAATCAGGGCTAGCTCTTGGTTCTTTCCTTAGTTCTACACATAAGCATCTCTGACTTTTTCAATTGTTCTCAAAATACCCATACCTGAAATAATCACCTTTAAGAACACACATACTTGCCAGGCAGTAGTGGTGCACGCCTTTAATCCCAGCACTTGGGAGGTAGAGGCAGGTGGATTTCTGAGTTCGAAGCCAGCCTGGTCTATAGAGTGAGTTCCAGGACAGCCAGGGCTACACAGAGACCCTGTCTTGAAAAACCAAAAAAAAAAAAAAAAAAAAAACCAAAAACCTACATCTCACATAAACCAAAAAGTTGATGGCACCCTTTATGGCAGAAACTTGCTTTTATCTCTACAGTGTCAGTGCTTGCTAAATAACAAGCTCACAAGCTATGCAGAACTAGTTGGCTACAATGTGCCATTTTTCTTTGCTGAATAGCAAAAAAAAGCACCCCCCTCCCCCAACATGTGATTATTTATGTAGTCCTGACTATTCTGGAATTCACTGCACACCAGGCTGGTGTGGTCCAAACCTCCACCTGCCTCTTGGCCCCCCAAAGTGCTAGAATCAAAGGCATGCACAATCACTGCTCAGCTTCTTTATTCCAATCTTAGTTACTAATAACTGAGATCACTCACCATGGAATGTTAAAGAACGGCTACAAAGGGATTAAAGAAACCTCAGATGGCACAGAGAGCTGAGACATGCAAAGACGGTCATACTGAGACTGAAGCCAGCCTCATAAACCCAAAAGAAAAAAGCACTGCATATAACGTGTAAAGCAAATTTTGTGGTATTTTCAAGAAACTGTAGGGGCCGGATGGCTCAGTGACGAAGACCACTGACTGCTCTTTCAGATGACCTGTGGTAGATACCCAGCAACCATACCACATATAGTTAACAACCATCTGTAACTCCAGTTCAGGGGATTGGATACTCTCCTAATCTTCCCCAAGTACGGCATGCAAGCAGTGCAGGCAGACACTTATAAAAGTGATAAATGCAGCCCTCCCCCATTCCCCTTTTAAATGAGACTGAGCCAAGAGATGTTTTACTTGTATTAAGACCCTAGCTAACCTGGGAACTTGATATGTAGACCAGGTTGGCCTCAAAATCAGATCCTCCTGTCTCACTTACTAGGCCCCAGAATTTAAATGAATCCTAATTGTCCCCTAATAGCTCACATGTTGAAAGCTTAGTCTCTTTCTGGTATGGAAACTTCAGAAACCATTTCTTTTCTTTCCCTTTCTTTCCTCCATTTAGGTAAGCAGCTTTGCTGTTCCACTTGCTCCTGGCCTTCATGTTCAGCCTTACAATAGTGTATTTTAAGCTTCTGAAACAAAAACATGAATTCTGTGTTTTTTTTTTTTTGGCAAGGTCTCCTGTAGGCTGGTTCCAGTCTTCTTTTTTTTTTTTTGTAGACTAAGCCTTGATTTTTATTACTAAAAAAAATGCATATTTATTTTGCTTTCTGACTCTGTGCTTGTGCCTTCAACACTTTCACAACGATTTTCTGCTCCTCAATAAGGAGAGCCCGCTTGATCCTGTCGCGGACACACTTGGCACACATGGAGCCACCGTAGGCCCTGCTGACGTGTTTCTTTGTCTTAGACAATCTCATAAGGACTTTGGGTCTCACAGCACGAACCCCTCGCAGTCTGCCAGGGCACACACCACATGCCGATTTTGGTGCCTTCCCAACCTTCTTGGTGTAAAGGTAAACAATCCTGTTGCCAGGGGTTCGAGACAGCCTGGTTTTATTAGAGGCTGTGTTGTAGGAAAGCCTACGTCGGTATGTCAAACGCTGGACCATCTTGAGCACCTTCCACTCTAAGCACCGTCCCCGGAACGGCTGGTTCCAGTCTTGAGCAGCTGATCCTCCTGCTTCCACATCTCAAGTGCCATTATTATGGGCACATGACACCGAGGTAAGCATAGGCTGGTTTTCCTCAGCTGTTTTGTTACAGTAACAGAATGCTGGCTAGCCTAAGGTAACTTTTTTATAGACATGAGACAGGCTCCTTCTTTTTTGTAGCCTAGTTTGTTTTGAAACTATGTGATCTAGGCTGGCCTTGAACTCATGATCCTCCACTTCAGCACAGAGTCCTGGGGTTTCAGAGACCATGACATTGCAGAGCAAGGAAGACAGTTCTTTCCATGATGTAGATGAAGTTTCTTGAGTATGAGGACTTGCATATCCAGTGCTTAGCACACTGCAGGCCTCAAGAATGGGCAGAGGCTGTGCACACCTTAATCCAGTGATTAATTGGGAAGTACATCTTTATGAGTTTGACAAAAGCCTGGTCTACCTAGTGACTTCCATACAAGTCAGAAATCTGAAGAGACCATGTCTCAAAGCAAAAAAGGTACATGGCTGGCATCATGGCTCAGTGGATGAATATAAGCCTGCCGCCAAGATTTATAGCCTGGGCTCCATTCCTATATGGTACAAGAGAGGCCTCCTGCAAGATGTCTTTTACTTTCGTGGTACTCTGTGGCATGAATGCATGCCCCATCCTTCCCAACACACAAATGCAGAGATTCTTTAAGACTTATCATATGTGTACTTAGTACCCAAAGTTTAGAGAGGGCATCAGATTCCTTGCAACTCACAGCAGACAATAGTGAACCAGCATGTAGTTGCTGGAAAATGAACAGGGATGACCTGGGAAATCAGTCAGTGCTCTTAACTGAGGAGGTTGAGGCAGAAGAATAGCCATGAATTTGAGTTCTTCTAGGCTACAGCTTGAGATCCTGTCTCAACAAAGTCTATTGGTCTTATTGTGTCACTTAGAATTTAAAAAAAGAAAAAAAATTTTTGAGACACGGTCTCTCTATAATGTAGTTCTGGAACTCACTATGCAGACCAGGCTGTTTTCAAATTCAGAGGTTCTCCTGCCTCTGCCTCCCAAATGCTGGAATTAATAAAGTTGCTGCCCACTATACCCAGCAAGATAAAAAGCTTTTTAAAAGGATTTTTTTCCATATAGTGTCTGCATACACAAACAAGAGGAAAGGGAGAGGGGCAGGGAGAGGCAGGAGGAGAGGGAAAAAAGTGGGGGAAACACACTTGAAGGTGGGGGAACACCTTCAATTTACTTTCTGGGAAAAGATCTAGCACCTACTGAGTCCATCCAACAAGAAGCCACAACTTTATTAGTGATAGAAACAGTACAAATTTTAAACCAAGCTGTAGTTCCACTTTTCAAACACCAAAAAGAGGGGGAAAGAAGAGGAGGAGGGGGGGTGTCCTTGTTGTCAAATAGTTACATTGTTAATTCCTGTAAAGAAGAAGAAGAAAAAAAGATAATTAGAGGCAATTTATAGGCTAAGAGGTAGAGAATCCAGGTCATTACAATCTGAGGCAGTTCAGGCTTTGAAATAAAGCCTAACTGATGGGCCACTCACCATAATAGCATTTACAATATCGTTACTGTTGTTTTTCAGGGCTCGGACAGCCTTTGCTCTGGATACATTTGCTTGTGACATGACCAATTCTATGTCCTTAACTTCCACGCCTGTTTCATCAACCTAAAAGATGGGGAGGGAGGAGAGTGTCGATCAATCTAAGATAAGAATAACTTCCATAGTGTTCTGAAGCAAAAGCTGCTGACACAGATTAAGTCCTCAAGATTCTGTGGATTACCTCTTCTTCTTCACTCTCCTCTTGGACGGTTGGAGTCTGAGTGTTTTCTTGAATGTTTGAAACAGCTTCACCTTGAACTTTGAACTTCTCAGCAGCCGCTAACTGTGCTTGTTGAGACAAATCTTCAATCTACAGGGCAGAGGATAGAGGCATGGGTAAATGTTAAGTGAAAAATGTATCTCAGGCAACAAGATGCCAGAGGGGTTTTTTAAATATCACAATTGGAGATTAACCTCTGGAGTAGCAGCAATAATACTGGAGAAGTTCACCTGAAATGTTACTAACCTTGGCTTCCCCAAACACTATGTAGGTATCTGAAGCTGGGCTCTTATAGACATCCGGCTTTGTGATGACAAAGAGGATATTTTTAGATTTCCGGATAGTGACTCTCGTAACCCCTGTAACCTGTCGAAGACCCAGTTTGGACATAGCCTAAAGAAGAGAAATGAACATTAAGTTTCTAACTTTAGGAGCAGCTTTAAAAAGACAAAAAAACAAAACAAGAAACAGTCCCACATTCAACATCCACAGTAGACCTTTCCTGTGTTATGGAAAAGAAAAGCTGAGTGTGCTCGGCTATGGCAGGTCACCAGGAGCTGCACCGCAAGTGCCTTTCTGGAGGCAGACAGTCTCATGCACCCTAAGCTAACTCTGACTTGCTACACAGCTAGCTAGCTAGCTAGCGGCTATCTCCTAATCCCTCCTCCACTTTCGTGTCTCAAGTGCTAGGACTGCACATATGCAGACCCAAGCCCAGATCCACCCTCATGACTCCATCTTACCTTCCTTGCCTTCTTCTCACTCCGACTCTGCTTGGCTTTACTAACAGGTTCCTCATCGATCTCAGCCGCGGCTGCCAGCTGAGAAGACAAAAGTTTTGTTTTGAGACAGGGCTTCTCTGTGTTGCCCAGGCTGTCCTGGAACTCAGAGATGATCTTGCCTCTTGAACAGACTCAAAGCTTTGGATGCTTGCTTGCAAAGATCCAAATAACTTGCTTTACAAAAAGATTCACATTTCAAACAGCCAAATCCTTACAGTTAATCTTGGTTGCAGACCTTCAACCAATTTTCTTTCTTTCTTTTTTTTTGAGGCACATTCTCACAGTGGTCCAGGCTGACCTTCAACTTTCAACTTCTGCCTCAGCCCTCCAAGTACCAGGATTACAGGACCTGGCCACCATACATTATAAGTAATTAAGAGTACACACACCTGGGCTTGTTGTGTGGCTGTCTGTGTGGAATCTTGTTCTTCGAGCTCTGGCACCGATTCATCACTGTCAGACTCTGTTCCCGACCCTAGGATGACAGGTAACTTTTATTATCTTCAACAGTACAATTTCAAGAGGCGGCACCTCGTCATGGCCTGCCTGAACTAGCTGTCACTGCTTTATGTAAGGCCTTACAAAGCTAAATGTAAATTGATTGGCTTCTGTGACCCAGCCGGAGGCACCCAACTTACAAGAATCCATTGAAGACTTTTCCTCAGAGATGTTGTACAGTAGCTAGCTAGCTAAGCAGCTTATATGCTGCAACTGCCTTCTCTCTCTTAAGGTCTTCACTTCTTGGCACAAACACCAAGCTTCTATGAGATTCCAAATTTTATCCCCATCCCAGAAATAATCAGGCGCAAGGCATCTTTAGATACAATTAAGTGAAAACCCTTTAAATAGGGTTGGAAGGTCAGAAGCAGCTGTGCACATACGTTCTGCTTTTCAAACCACCCCTGGAAAGAGTTTTAACCTGTTAACCTGGCACTAGACAACCTCCATATTGTTAAGTCCTATCATTTCTCACCTCTACTAGATACAGACTCATGACTCCCCAACTCCCAAACATAACCGACACATCTTAATTTTCCTTCAATTGAATGGCCAAGCATCAGTAAAGTCTACTGAAGGAGAGGAAAGCATACTCCCACACCATTCTCAGGCCAGAAAAACAGCTCTCTACATTCTTAAGAAAAGGAAGTCCCTGGGCAACTGGTAGTTACTAATCTAAGAAGAAAAGGAACAGCTTGAAGTTTTGTTTTGTTTTTTTCCATTTTAATTATTTTTTACAAAAGCAAATCCCAGGCCCAGGGACAAGGTTAGTGATGTGAGGAGAATTAGAGTCCAGCAAAGGCCTGGTAGGTCTTGGTTTTCAGTATCAGCTCAGGTTAAAGAAGATGTTAGATCCAGAGCTTACTTAGCCTGGACCACTTTACACAAGACACAAAGTATTACCTGAGATGACAGAAACCAAGAATTAGTTCATATTCCTAGGGCTTCTACATTTAAAATTACCATTTTTTATGCACTACGCCCAAACTCAAGCAGACATACTGTACAAAGCGACGCGTCCTAGTTAGTATTGGTGGGTAGCCCCCAAGAGGGGTGTGGGCAACACACCATGCACACAGCAAACCAAGGCAAATACCCTTGTTGTTCTTCAGAATAGGCTGCTTGGCAGAGGGGGCTGGGGCAGGGATCCCAGCAGGTTTAGGGGTGGGCATGTTGACGAGGATCGGCTGGAAAGGCACTCCCCCAGAGACTGCTTCCGGGGGGATCAGAGGCGGCAGCTCATCCTCATCAGCAGGGACTGGGAGCTTAGAGGGTGACTCCAGCACGGACCCAGGTGTGGACTGAAGAAATGGCTGTTTAGGCGGCAGAGGGGGAACTGGGGAGGGAGCAAGAGTCAGGGAAGCTGCTGGGGTAGGCTTTGGAGCCACAGATGCAGACACAGCTTCTGGAAGGACTTTGTCAGAGGTCAATGCTACCAGAGGAGTAGCTATCTGAGACTCCACAGGACCCTCTGGGGAATGAAGACAATCACTGCCTTTTGCAGGGCAAAAAGGTAGAGCTTCTGCAGTTTTTGAAGAGTCTTTTTCAACAGGGACTGTCTGAGGGGCTGGAGCTACTGCAGAAAGGAGGCCCTTTGTATCTTTCTTAGCGGAGGGATCTGGGCACTTAGGAGGTGAAGCAGACCTGCTCTTGGCTTTTGAGCCTTTCTGAATGGGAGCAGTGATGACCAAAGCACTTTCTGGAGCAGGTGCAGCAAGCACTTGTGTGAGAGCTGTAGGATCTTTCTTTGCTGGGAGCTTTTCAGATGCTTGAGGGGTAGTAGTTCCTGTGCTACAAGCAGTGGGCACCGAGGAAGTTTGGGAGTCTTTTGCAGAAGAAGTACCAATGGGTGAGAGAACAGAGGCCTCTTTAACAGAGGGAAGAGTCGTAGCTGGGAGAGTAGAGGCCCTTTTGGAGGATGGGGCCTTTTTAGGAGGGCAAGAGTTGACTGTGGACGTGAGAACTCCTTTGGACACAGAAGTTTCTGAGGTCTCCTTGGGGGCCCCCCCTTTGAGAGATGGAGTTGTTGAAGTCTCACTGGAGGTCTCAGTGGCTGGAACCTTTTTACAAGATGGGACTGCTGTGGCCTCTTTTGGAGCTGTCTGAGGAGCTGCAGCGGCTGGGGTCTTTTTGGAGGAAGAAATCGTGACTGGGGGAGTTGGGGAAAGGGAAGTGGCAGCTAAGGTAGTGGCAGAATTTGTAGGAGTTGGGGCTGCTGGGCTTTTGTTGGAGACAGGAATACCAGCTGGAGCAGCTAAGTTCTCCTTGGGGAGTGTAGCTGATGGGGCCTTTTGCAGACAGGGAGCAGTCTGTGCTTTAATAGGAGGGCTTGCAGGAAACTCTTTAGAGGCTGAAGTTCTTGGTGCCTTTTTGGATGATGGAATTTTGGGGCTCTTTGTGGGAGAGGGAGGGAGGGTTGCTGGAGCTTCTTTGAGATCTACAGTCTTTGAGGTTTTTTTATGGGAGGAAGGATTCTTGACTGGGGGTGCAGCTGGGGTTACTGGAGTCTCCTTGGGGGAGATAGCAACTTCTTGTGTCTCAGCAGGGACAGGCACTTTGGAGGCTGCAGTTGCTGAAACCTTCTGTGGGGTGGCAGGCTTCTCTGGTGGTACAGTGGTGACCCTTTCAGAGGGTGGGGCTGCAGTTTTGGGTGCCTTTTTGGGAGAGGGAGGACTTTCAGATAGAGTAGTTGGGGCATCTTTAGGAGATGGGGTTAGAGGAACCTGTTTAGGGTCTACAGTTTTGGGGGCGTTTTTGAGGGAAGGAGGAATCTCCAGTGGCACAGCTGTGACCCCTTCAGGTGGAGTTTCTTTAGAGCCTGCAGTTTGGGAGAGCTTTTTGGAAGATGGGGCTACTAGTGTTTCTTTGGGACTTGCCATTTTGGGGGTCTTTTTGGAAGATAAGGGAATCTCCAGTGGCACAGCTGTGACCCCTTCAGGAGATGGGGTTGTGGGTGCTTCTTTGGAGCCTGCTGTCTTAGGCCCCTTCCTGGGAGAGGGAGGAATCTGCACTGGTGCAGCTGTGACCCCTTCAGGAGATGTGGCTAGAGTTTCTTTGGGAGCTGTTTTGGGAGACTTTCTACGGGAGGGAGGAATCTCCAGTGGTATAGCTGTGACCCCCTCGGAAAGTGCTGACGTTTCTTTGGGGATTGCATTTTTGGGGGCCTTTTTTGAAGGTGGAGTTGCTGGAGCCTCTTTGGGACCTGCCATTTTGGGAATTTTTTGAAGGGATGGAGCTGTTGAGGTTTCTTTAGGGGCTGCAGTTTTAGGGGTCTTTTTAGGGGAGGAAGGACTCTCAGCTAGGGTATTAGGGGCACCTTTGGGAGATGGGGTCACAGGAACCTGTTTAGAGGCTGGAGTTGGGGGGGAAGGAGGAATCTCCAGTGGCATCGGTGTAACCCCCTCAGGTGTGGTTGGAGTTTCTTTGGGGGCTGCAGTTTTGGGGGACCTTTTTGGGGATGAAGTTGAATTTTCTTTGTGGGTTGCAGTTTTTGAGGATCTTTTTGGGGATGAGGTTGCTGAATTTTCTTTGGGGGCTGCAGTTTTTGAGGTCTTTTTTGGAGGAGAAATCTCCACTGATACAGTTGTGCCCCCCTCAGATGGGGTTGCTTCTTTAGGGGCTGCAGTTTTGGGTGCCTTTTTGGGAGAGGGAAGAGTTTCAGCTAGGGTAGTAAAGGCATCTTTGGGAGATGGGGTTACAGGAACCTGTTTAGAGACTGCAGTTTTGTGGGCCTTTTTGGGGGAAGGAGGAATCTCCAGTGGCACAGCTGTGACTCCTTCAGGTGGAGTTTCTTTAGGGCCTGCAGTTTTGAGGGACTTTTTTTGGGATGAGGCTGCTGAATTTTCATTAGAGGCTGCATTTTGGGGCACTTCTTTTAGAGGAAGAGAAATCTCCAATGGCACAGCTGTGACTCCTTTAGAAGGCATTTCTTTGGAAACTGCAGCTTTAGAGGTCCTTTTGGAAGATGAGGTTGGTGAACTTTCTTTGGGGGCCTTTTTGGAGCGAGGAGGAGTCTCCAGCGGTATAGCTGTGACCCCTTCAGGAGATGGAGTTGTTGGAGTTTCTTTGGGGGCTGCAGTTTTAGGAGACTTTTTGGAGCAGGGAGGAGTCTCCAGCGGTACAGCTGTGACCCCTTCAGGAGATGGAGTCACTGGAGTTGCTTTGGGGGCTGCAGTTTT
>NW_021620409.1:189188-189456 GCF_004785775.1 Grammomys surdaster | reverse complement strand
GCTGCAGTTTTAGGGGACTTTTTGGGGCAAGGAGGAGTCTCCAGTGGCACAGCTTTGACCCCTTCAGGAGATGGAGTCACTGGAGTTTCTTTGGGGGCTGCAGTTTTAGGGGACTTTTTGGAGCAGGGAGGAGTCTCCAGCGGTACAGCTGTGACCCCTTCAGGAGATGGAGTCACTGGAGTATCTTTGGGGGCTGCAGTTTTAGGGGACTTTTTGGGGCAAGGAGTCTCCAGTGGCACAGCTTTGACCCCTTCAGGAGATGGAGTCA
>NW_021620409.1:171674-189178 GCF_004785775.1 Grammomys surdaster | reverse complement strand
ATGGAGTCACTGGAGTTTCTTTGGGGGCTGCAGTTTTAGGGGACTTTATGGAGCAGGGAGGAGTCTCCAGTGGTACAGCTGTGACCCCTTCAGGAGATGGAGTCACTAGAGCTTTTTTGGGGGCTGCAGTCTTGGGGGCCTTTTTGGGGCAAGGAGGAGTCTCCAGTGGTACAGCTGTGACCCCTTCAGGAGATGGAGTCACTGGAGTATCTTTGGGGGCTGCAGTTTTAGGGGACTTTTTGGGGCAAGGAGGAGTCTCCAGTGGCACAGCTGTGGCCCCTTCAGGAGATGGAGTTGCTGGAGTTTCTTTGGGGGCTGCAGTTTTAGGGGACTTTTTAGGACAGGTAAGATTCTCAGCTAGGGTGGCAGAGGCACCTTTAGGGGATAGGCTTGTTAGAGCCCCAGTGAGTGTGTCACTCGTCGGGGACTTTGGTGGGGAGGTAGGAGCCACATGTGGTAGAAAAGAAACCTCTTTAGGAAACTGGGATGTTGAGACTTCTTTGGAGGCTGCAATTTCTGTCCCCTTTTTAGAGGTCATAGCTGGGGAACCCTTAGGGGATATAGATTTTGTAGTCTTTTGTGGGGAAAGAGAAGTCACAGCTGGGGTAGTAGAGGCAACTTTGGGAGTTGAGTTTGCTATAGTCTCTTTGGGGGTTGCAGTTGTTAGGGCATTTTTGAGGGAGCTGGGACTCTCGGTAGGAGCAATGGGGGCTTCATTAGGAGATGGGGCCACAGGGGCCTTTTGGGGAGACAGAGAAGTCACAGCTGGAACACTTTTGAGAGACAGGGTTGCTGAAGTATCTTTGGGGACTGCTGCTGCTGGAGTCTTTTTGGGAGAGGTAGGAGTCACATCTGATAAAATAGGGTCCACTTTAGGAGACTGGACTGCTGAGATCAGCCTGGAAGCTGTAGGTTCTGGGGACTTTTGAAGGGAAGGAAGAATTTCTGCTGGGACCTTTTTGGAGGAGACAGAAGCTTCTGTTGGAACAACAGGGGCCCCTTTAGGGGAGGGAGGAGCCACAGTTGAAGGAATAGGGGCCCCTTTGGAGGATGGAGAAACGGGAGAAAGCTTATTAAGTGGGCTTTTAGGGCCTTGAAGAGATAGACCTGGCTCTGGAAGGAAAGACGCCTCAAGTGGACAAGGAGGAGACGAGACAGTGTGAGGAGAAACACCTGGGAGAGCAGAGCCCTGCTTGGATGCAGGCTGCTTAGTCTGAGGAGACACACTAGTGTCTAAAGATGAGTTAGCTAGACAAACCACAGTTTCTTTGGAAGACACAGAAGCATCTTTGTACCCTTCATGAGAGGAGCCCGAAGACTCCATATGAGAGACAACATCAACTTTCCTTGCACCGGAAAAAGAAATCCCAGCTGAGAGAGAAGCAGGAAAGGATACAGACTTGGGAATTTCAGGGGATGATGCCAAAGTAGTCACAGAAACAGAAGCATTCTGGGGGGACAAAGCCATAGAAGGAGCCACAGGACAGCCTTCAGAGGCTAAAGGAACCAGAGGTGAAGTGGTAGAAGGAAAGGTATCTTTGGCAGGTCTAGGATCCAGCCCTTTAGAATCACAAGTTTCTGAAAGAAATGGAGCCATTGCTGGGGCAGCGACAGAACTTTTGAGAGGTTGACCAACAGCAATGGCTGACTGTACTACAGGGGCAGGCCCTCTTGTAGTCTTCTTTGACACAGTGTCTTCTGAAAGTACCTCCAGAGATGATGCACTTTGAGAAGAGGAAGACTCTTTAAGCGTCACAGGTTGTATAGTAGTGTCTTTTCTGGTAGGGAGCCCTGCCTGAGCTGGAGAAACAGGGGCTCCTACATTCACCAATGCTGAAATGGGAAAACTTTTAAGGTCTTCAGTGGCTGGTGGAAGAGACACCCCTAGAGTAGCTGATACTGGAGGAGCAGGAAACTGCTTGTGAGCAGCAGATACAAGTGAAGTAACAGGGGAAACCGGGTCTTTACTACTTACAAGACCTGATGAAGCTGAAGGAGACACATGAGTGGCAGGTGCTACAGAAATGGTAGCAGGGTTATCCCGCACAGAGTGGATGGCTCCAATACAGGAGACAGGAGTTTCTTTTAAGGCAGTTTTTTGAGAAGCAGGAACTTGATTCACCAAAGGATGCAGAGCAGCATTAGCGCTTTTGGGAATGAGAGAGGCTGTAGGAGACAAGGAAAAGCCAGGAGGGCTGCAAACTTCATTAGCAGCAGCAGAGGAGCCCTTGTCAACAGATGGAGCTGCCACATACCCAGCAGCTAGCTCATGTCTGGAAAGCATGGTAGAGGCTACAGATGGCTCAGGTGGGTACGAGGCTGCAATAGAATCATCTACAGAAATGGCATTATTCACTGCAAGACCTGACTGACCTGGAGGCTGGATAGGAGAATCCAAAGAACTGTGATGCAGAGGTGGAAGATGAGAGCCAGGAGAAGCAGAGGGTGCTGGGGGGAAGCTGGGGGTTACAGCGCTCTGAGCAGGGGTACTAACAGGCCCTTTTAGGTTAAAGCTTAGCAGACTTTGTGTTAAAGCTGAGGAAATGGGGACACCTTTCACTGGGGAAGTGACGGGTAGTGTTTGAGGACAGGATGTTAAACCAAGCTGAGCAGAGGCCAGGGGGGTTTCAAGGTGGGGAGGAAAAGCACTGACTACATCTGGAGGACGTGGGGTAGTGCCTTTTAGATTCGGGGTTCCCTGAGAGGGAACCTGACTGGTAGAAGAAGCCTTTGGTTCTAAGGGAGAGATGGAAGCTGTCATAGATGTCAATGCCCCTGACTCTGCTCCAGCAGCTGATAGAGGTGAGGTAAGAGGGTGAGGGGGACACACAGAGCTCTTCTGAACTGAGTGAGGAGCCAATGCGACCAGAGACAAGGGAGCCGAGGAGGAACGGGCACCTTTCTGAGCTGGACCTATCATGGGAGAGGCCAAGGCTAAGGCAGCTGGGGAGATGGGAGGCCCTATCAGATGTGGCAGGAAAGTTGGGGTAGGAGGGGTGGCTCCTGAGGGCAGAGCAGTTTCAGCTGTTATGGGCTGGGCAAAAGGAACTTCAAAGGGGGTTGAGGGAACACTAGAAGGGAGTGGAGGAGGCTGAGGAGCAGTTACTAGAGGGCTTTGTTGGGGACCCAGGGAGGGGGGAGCGGGAGGTCCAGGCTGCCCTAGAGTAGCAGTAATAGTCAAGGCTGAAGACATAGGAAGCACAGCTGGAGAAAAGCAAAAATAAAATAAAAACCAAAACAAAAAAAAGAGATAAAGGGAGGGGGGGAAAAGGTGAGTTGTGCAGCCCAAGTTGGTAACATGTCTCACAGGAAACAACAAAGTTTAAAATCTGAGAATGACGGTCACCACAAGGGATTAGAAACAGGTGACAAGCAATATCAACTTTGCCTGTGCATATTTCAGTGATTAAGTGGACTACATCCTTCAAAATAAACCAACTATTTTAAGGTGGGGCAGACTCCAAGACTAGCTCATCTCTAAATGGGGAGCACAGGCCCACACCCTGTTACTGATTAAGCCCAGGGCTTTACGAATGCTATGCAAGAACTCTCTACTACTAAGGTTTCATATATACATAGTATATATAAAACCATAGCCCTCTTTTTCAGACAGTCCTACCAATTTCTTAGACTGGCCTTGAATATACAATTCTCTGCTTATACCCTGTAGCACCAGCCACTGACGCGGAGTGATTTCCCCCTCCTTCATAAGACTGGCACTACTCTCCATGTTTTGTTTTTTAGACATGGTCTCACCGCAGCCCCAGGAACTCAGGGTTGTCTCTATTTCTGATTGGATTAAAGGAGTGTGACCACATTTCACCCAAATCTTTTCTGGCTACACTTTTAGACTTCTAGGAGTGGGGCAGGGTATGGAGAGTGAGAATTCTATTATGGTGGAACACATTTTAGAAAGGACACAGCTAGCCTAACTCGGCTCTAGTAAAGCTGAAGCCCCTCAACATTGGTACCAAACACTAAGTCTCACCACAGGCGGGCCCTACGCCATCCTCCCTCCCTGCTTCAGCAGTACTGGCTCTTCTCTAACTCAGGCCTCAAAGGAGGACAAGGTGGGAACTATATCATGAAACTAGATCCAAATCATTAAGCCATACTTTAGAAATACATGCTCCCTACTCCTTAATTTAGATAAGGATGCTATCCTGTCTAAATAGTCTACTATTCGGCACTACGAAGATTACTGAAGGAGCATAGTTTCTGCCATTCAAGAGACAACATTGGATTACAGCAGAGTCAATAAATGATAAATATCCAGATGGGTGTGAGTCATGAAAACGCCCACTCAGCTAGTTTATTCTCAAATTCTTATAGTACAAGATTACAGGACAAAGAGGTGGCTGGACTGGTCTTTCTGGAGAATTGGTAGGTCAAAGCCTTCTAATTATAATGCAAATACTTCTTGTACACATATTAACTAGAATTTAAAAACATGCCCACATTTCTTGCTTTTAAACTATAACCAATATCCTGATTATTCTCATGTATTTCAGTAAGAATAATTAGATACAGATATCATGGGTATTGCCCTCAATACAAGTGCAAGTTCAGACTAATTAGGAATATCTTTAACACTAAGGACTGTTTTAGAAACTATTTTAAAAACTGGGATCAGGACATTCTAAGTTCACTTTCAGCCTCCACATTTGTAAAATAGTTTAACTCTTGTTGAACTCCGAAGTTGCAGATCCCCAGAAACCATTCCTTCTCCACACTGCCCATTTCCCAGCTCAGGGTCCCATCTCCTTTTTGGTCTAAAAGCTGGATTAATCCCTTCAGCTGCTAAAAATCAGACAGGTGGGGAGGGAGGACTATAATGCTTTTAAATATAAATAACTTTAATTCCAAAAGAAAACACAAACTCCCATGAGTAACAACAAAAATTCTATTAAAAACAAAGTAGAGGGCGTATCTTTTTTCCCCTCAACAAGGTCTCTCTTGCTGCCCTACAACTCCCATGCGCTGGGAGTAAAGGCACACACTATTGCCCAGCACTTATCTTACGGCTATCCTTAAGATACCCTTCATTTAGTTCTGTAGAACTGACTCAGCAAACAAAACCATTCACATTCTTTCCAGAATCTCTTCTTAAGTTCTCTATCAAAATGTGTTCATCAGCATTCAAGCCTATCTTCAGACTAACATTCTATTTCAGTTTAAAAAAAACCTCAAGAATTTACTTCAGTCTTATGTAATGGAACTACACTAGCAAGCATTAACAGTCCCTACAAATTAACTAACCCAGGCCGAGGCTTAGCTAAGACATGCTTATAAGCAGCAATATCTCATCCAGACATGTGATGAAAGGCTCGGTGCCAACCGTGGCTATCTAAAACCTCGACCCAACTTGCTGGCCGGAACTTCACCAAAGCTCAGGTCTCCTTGGCCTGCCTGTGCCACCGTATTACAACAGACCAGAACCACTCAGACCCTTCCCTACTCAGGTTTCCCATATGTAGATTCCACAGAAGAGCTTTTCCAGCAGCTGGTGTATTCACAAAGCAGGCTAGAGAAACCCGCGTATAAATCTCAAAGATAACAATCTTTTACTTTCTTCCCCTAAGGAGTCCCCCCCCAAAGATAGAAATTAGATTGTGTACTAAAGATACAATCCCATTTAAAATTCTTTCTTTAAACGGCAATAAACTACAAAAGGCAGAAAGGTATTTGTCCCTTTACCCACCAAATGGCTTTAGGATCAGTTTTCATTAACAGTAAAAGAGCTATGGGCACCTACCTGTCTCAGCCTGAGGCTGTGGCAACTCCTGCTCTGTAGCAGGGACGGTTTCTGTGGCTTCACCGGGCATTTCTGAAGGGAATAAAACGGAGGCCCCGAATTAACTAAGGTGAATTCACCTGCCTAGCCCAAGTATTCTGCCTAGTCAAGTATTCAGGAAAAAAAAAAAAAAGCGTAAGGCCCATTAAGAAGAAATATCCCGAGGATCTGGGCGACAACCTCCCTTAAAGAGACTGGAAACATGTTGAAACTATGCCACGACCCTCAGATGTCTGCCAAAGGGATCTGACCTCATGGAGCCGCTTCACTTAGCAGATAGCTGACTTCGCACTGGCCAGGTCCTTGTTTTCACTCTTCCGATCCGACAAGGACAGCAATCCCAAGGTCTAGCTCCTAATCGTGAGATCTCAGGCGCTACCTTGGACCCCTTCCGGTCCTAACACTCACGCCTGGTAACCCCAGACTCTCTATTGACCCCCTTGGCAGAGCAAGAAGAATACGGGGTGCCTCAAGACCGGCAATCCCTTGCCACGGGACGACGTTGCGAGTTCCGAGGCTGTGACCCCCTTAACCTCCTCCAGATCCCCGTGGCGCCCTTCCCAACTGCAGACGCGCCCAGCCTCTCCTGCTGCACCCCAATGGTTTCCACGTTCCCACGCCTAAACCCCGGGCTGGACCGGTGGCCCTTCTGCCCTGCTTTTGCTGCGATCCAAAGCGCAGACCCCATTTTGTCCGCAGGCGCGGGGGCGAGTTAAGAACTCTGAGCCCCACGGAGCCGCCAGAGCCCCTTAACTAAATTCCCGGGGGCCGCAGAGCTCGCAACAGGCGAGGATGGCTGTGGATGGAAAGCAGAGGCGCAAGCGGCACTTACTGTGCGGAGAACACGGAACCAAGATGGCGGCAGAAAGAGAGCGAGCGAGCCCGTGACCCACGCCTGTTGCAGAAGGAAGCCGGGCACCAAGAGGGCGGGACCAACATGCGGTTCCGGGTCAGGCGCGCAGGCCTCCACTTCCTGTAGCGAGCAGAGCAGCTGTTCTTCGGGTACGGTGGTGACGCGGTCTAAATAAGGCTATGAATTCCTAAGAGGACGCGCAGGCCTGGCCGGAGCTGTAGGGGCCGCCCCGCCATGGCCTTGACCCCGAGGGACGAGCCAAGACCGTATGCGAAATAGCGACAGCTGTTTAAGACGGCGCCCGGGTCTCCCCTTTAAGAGAACGAGTGGCGAGTTAACAGCGAACGTCACAGAGCTTGTGTTCGCACTATTGTTTAAATTTTGGAAATAGAGGATTTAGGACAGCAAAAACTCGGTTCTCTCCAAGGAAAAACCTCAAGCACAGAGCATAAACACAATTCGCTTCGCCTGATACCCTGGGCACTTCTCAGCTCTTCTAAAGTTCACCCTTTTTTTAGTGTCGTAGGGCTATACCTTAAAAACTCACACTTGAGCTTGGGAATGTAGCTCGGTTGGTAAAGTGCATTGGCTTAGCATGCAAGAAGTCTTGAGTTCCATCCACAGCACCACATAAAATCGCAAGTGGTGCGAGCCCGCAATCCAGCACTTTGGAGGCAGAGACGGGATCAAAAGTTCAAAGTTGTCCTCCACGGGAATCAAAAGTTCAAAGTTGTCCTCTGCAAAACCTCAACACATTTGAGGTGAATTTTGTGTGTGTGGTCTTTTGTTGAGACAAGGTCTTTATGTAGCCCTGGCTGGCTTCCAACTCACATAGAAATCCACCTGCCTCTACCTCCAAAGTGCTGGAATTAAAGGCTGGGCTATCAAGCCGGGCCTTGCTTTGTGTTTTTGAGACAAGGTCTTGCTGTATAGACCAGCGTGACCTTAGAGACCCACCTGCCTCTGAACCTAGCAAATTTGGAGCCATCCTGGACTAGATATTGAGAGCTTGTCTCAAAACAAACAAAACCTCATACTGTTTGAAAGTAGAATATACCATAAAACCAGTATTTTGTCAAAGAAATAGTTACTGACGTACACACCATCTCTTATTTCTAACAAAAGGACTAAACAATTTTGGACCTGAATTACTTAGTTGTTGCTGTTCTTTGTTTTTAAAGCAAGCTCTCTATAGGTCCAAGCTAGTCTCAAATTTGCTACAATCCTCAAAAGTGTTGAGATTACAGCTGGACAACATTGTATCTGGCTAACTTAACACTTGATTTGGTTGGCTGTGTTTTCTAGGAAGCGTTGAGAAAGTTAAACATCTGAAAGGTACCTTAAGCCCTGATTGGGCTGGTCAGCTGGTTCAGCTGGATTAGGAACTTGTGCAGGTCTGGCGACCTTCCATCCGTGAAATCCATGGAAAGGTGGAAGAGATCAGACTCCACACACCTCAAGTACACATAAAGAATGAAAAAGAAATTAAAAGGAAAGGCTATGATTGCCCCTAGGTATGGAGGAAGATAAAGTTCTTTATGGGTATGAGAGAGAGCATAGCCAGAGGCAAAAGGATCCCCAGTACAGAGGACGTGACCAGAGTGAGCTCACCCATGTAGGAGGGGGAAAAAGGAGAGGGAGAGAGGGAACCAGGCATAGCAGCATGGAATCCAAAGGTACAAAAAGGGTGAGTAATCAACATGTCTGGATTATACAAGGAAGAGTCTCTGTGGGAAGAGTGGGGAGGGTAGCCCAGCCCTTGGGCTAAATAGTTCAGGTAGAGGGCAGAGTGGGTCAGCCAGACCCTGTAACAGGTGGGGACTGAGGGATACTCGGAAAGCCTGGAGGCCATGTCCACTTTGCTATGTTAATTAGCCATCTCAGCCCTTTGCCCCTGGTTTGCAACTTAACATTATCAAAATCTGGCCTGAAGATAAGAATCACCAGTTAAGAGCACTAGCTGCTGTTTCAGAGGATAAGGGTTTGATTCCCAGAGTCTACAGCACTGCTGTCTGTAACTACAACTCCTGGAGAATCCCAAGCCCTCTTCTGGGCTCTGGGGACATTGAATGCACTGGGTGCAAAAGGGGTGCACAGACGTATCTGCAGGCAGTGCTACACCCATACTTATAAAAGCAGAAATAAGAGAAAGAATAAAATGTTTTGAGACTTTGAGTATAATAAATGAGAATTAGGACCAGCAAGTCAGGATTAATTGGAATAGCAGAGTTTACAAGGATTGGGGAATTCTGAAATCACCCTCATATAGGAGACACGGCAAGTGACTAGGAACAGATGTGGGTCTGGGACTATACAGCTCAGTTGTTACCCTTTCGCAGCATATGTGAAGGTCCAGTTCCGTGCCCAGTATTTCATAAAGCCAGGCATGATGGTGAAAGCTTGTAATGCCAGCACTTGGGACATGGAGGTTATCCTTGGCTATATTAAAGTTTGAGACCAGCCTGGGCTAAATAAGACCAACCCTCCATCCCCACAAAGAACATTTCACAATCTTCTTTGAATATCATGTGGATCATTTAGACTAGTTAGCCTATTATTGCCTTCATTTGTAAAATGGGGACACTCGTCACTGCTCTATAGGATTACTAGGAAGACAACCAGTGGTATATGCACATGACTTAGTGGTTTTTAATTTTTTAAAATATTATTTATATATGAGTACACTGTCACTGTCTTCAGACACCAGAAGAGGGCATCAGATCCCCTTACAGATGGTTGTGAGCCACCATGTGGTTGCTAGGAATTGAACTCAGGACCTCTGGAAGAGCAGTCAATGCTTTTAACCACTGAGCCAGCTCTCCAAGCCAGACTTAGCGTTTATTACTATTAAAAGTGTAGCTAAACCAGGCTCTGTGGTCCACCTGTAGCCACATCTATATGGGGAGCTGAGGGAGGAGGATGGAGAGTTGGAGGTCCATTTACTTCTATTCATGAGTAACTAATTTGGAAGACTCAGTTCTTCTGAAACTGAGTGAAGGAAGGGGTATGGTGTTGAGGTGTGGCTTCCTCACAGTCTAGTTTATTTTCTTTCTTCCTCTCTTCCTCTTCTTCTTCTTCCTCCTCCTCTTCTTCGACAGGGTTTCTCTGTGTAGCTTTCAATGTTCTGGAACTATGTAGACCAGGCTGACCATCCAGCTCACAGAGATCCCACTGGCTCTGCCTCCTGAGTGCTGGGATTAAAGATGTTCACCACTATCCGTTTCTTTTCTTCTTGGATTTAGCAGTTGATATTTCCTCTCAGACTGGGCCTTCATGGAATACATAACAGAGGAGAAGATGCCGGTTCTTCCAACCAGGACAGTATTGAGGCTACTGGGGCTCATGGACTATTTCTACACACACGAAGGTCAGAGGACAATCTTGAATATTGACCTTCATTTTTTAACCTTGTCTGGGACAGAGTCTTTTGCTCACTTGTATGACCAGACCAGCTGGCCCTCGAGCTTCAGGGATGTTCCCGTCTATTTCTCCTTAGCTGCTGGAATCACAGATTCATACTACTGCATCCAGCGTTTACATGGTTCTAGAGATCCAGACCGTCTTGATGCTGTGTGACAAGTGATTTTTCCCTTTATCATTTCTCCAGCCTGTAGTTTATTCTTTGGGTTTTCTTACATTCTGACCAAAGTTTGAAACTCCAATTTGGTGTAAAATTTTGTGCCCTTTGCTCCTTTTGTTTTGTTTTACTTTGTTTTTTCCCCCAGATAGAGTCTTAAATAGCCCAGGTTATCTTAGAACCATGTAGCCAAGGATGGCCTAGAAATCCTTCTGCCTTAGCCTCCCAAGCACTAGGACTACCACACACAGCTTGTTTCTAGAGTTTTTTTTTTTTTTAAGATTTATTTTATTTGTATGAATACACTGTAGCTATCTTCAGATACACCAGAAGAGGGCACCAGATCTCATTACAGATGGTTGTGAGCCACCATGTGGTTGCTGAGAATTGAACTCAGGACCTCTGGAAGAGCAGCTGTTGCTCTTAACCTCTGAGCCATCTCTCCAGCCCCCACAGCTTGTTTCTATATGTCTATCGGTATCTTGGCAAGTCAAGGAAAAGGGAAATCAATACTTTTGGGTGATTCTGTTCAAGAACTATATAATTATTACTTAAAAAAGATCTGGGTTGGAGGCCAGCCTGGGTCTACAAAATGAGTTCTAGGACAGCCAGGGCTGCAAAGAGAAATCCTGTCTCAAATCACCCCTCCAGCCTCTCCTCCCCCTGCCCCCAAAAACACTCAATGAGTCTTTAGTAATTCTTTCCTTTTTTTGAGAGTTTTTCTGTGTAATAGATCACTTTGTAGACCAGGCTGGCCTTGAACTCAGAGATCTGTCTGCCTCTGCCTCCTGAGTGCTGGAATTAAAAGCTTGCAACATCACACCTGGCTTAGATATTATTTTTTAAAACTTTCTATATTTTATTTTATTTGTATAGGTATTTTGTCTGAATGAATGTGTCTGTACAGAACTGTATGCTCCAAAAGGTCTCATAAATGTAACTGTTAATTCTGCTGGCATGGAACTTGACATATAGACCAGGCTGCCTCAGATTCAGAGATCTATCTGCCTGTGCCGGGATGAAAGTTGTGTGCAGTTATGCCCACACCCCTTACAGCAGCTTTTTTGTTTTGGTTAAGTTGCTTACATTTTTTTTTTCTTTTTTCTTTTGGTTTTTCGAGACAGGGTTTCTCTGTGTAGCCCTGGCTGTCCTGGAACTCACTCTGTAGACCAGGCTGGCCTCGAACTCAGAAATCTGCCTGTCTCTGCCTCCCAAGTGCTGGGATTAAAGGCGTGCGCCACCACCGTCCGGCAGTTGCTTACATTTTTGATGATTCCTTTTTATTTTTTTATGTGCATTGGTGTTTTGCCTACATATAATAGTCTGAGTGAAGGTGTCAGATCCGCTGGAATTGGAGCTACAGACAGTTGTAAGCTGCCACGTGGGTGCTGGGAATTGAACTCAGGATCTCTGGAAGAGCAGGCAGTGCTCTTAACCACTGAGCCACCTCTCCAGCCCAAGTTGGTTACATTTTTAGGCTGCTTCTCTGTGGTGAATTCATCCAGTTGCTGAGGGAAAAGGGCACTAAAACTGAAAATGCTTGACAAAGAACATTCTATTAAGTCCTAATATTGTTCATCTTTGGAAATTTTGGTAGGTTTACTTATCTGGTTAAAAATAATTTTAAGGAGGAACAAGAGAGTCAAAGAAAATATTTGACATGAAAGACCGAGGGAAAGAAGGGGCGTTGAAATAGGAAGTGTAACGATATAAATGTACGTATGAGATGTCACGATAACAGAAGGGAAATGTCACCATGAAACTCATTATCTTACATGCTGACTAAAACATTAATAAATAAAAAAATAAAACTTGGGGGCTAGAGAGATGGCTCAGCGGTTAACAGCACCAACTGCTCTTCCAGAGGTCCTGAGTTCAATTCCCAGCAGCCACATGGTGGCTCACAACCATCTGTAATGGGATCTGATGCCCTCTTCTGGTGTGTCTTAAGACAGCTACAGTATACTCATATAAAGTAAATAAATCTAAAGAAAAGAAAAAAAGAAAAAGGGAAGCCAGGTGGTGGTGGCGCATGCCTTTAATCCCAGCACTTGGGAGGCAGAGGCAGGCGGATTTCTGAGTTCGAGGCCAGCCTGGTCTACAGAGTGAGTTCCAGGACAGCCAGGGCTACACAGAGAAACCCTGTCTCGAAAAACCAAAAAAAAGAAAAAGGGAAAAAACTGGGCATGGTGCCTGAGGGCTTGTAACTCTAGCACCCAGGAGGCTGATACAGTTGGCCTGCTGGCCTTCCACAGGTTTGAGGCCAGCTTGATCTAGAGTTGACTCCATCTCTCAAAACAAGTATACACAAGAGTAAAGAAAACCAAACAAGACCAAACTGAGCAGTGGTGTGATAGATTGTGTTGGCTGTCAACTTGACCACAACTAGAATTAACTAAAATGCAAATAGCTGGGTTTACATGTAAGGAATTTTCCTTAATTAAATCACTGAAGTGGGAAAAACCACCCTAAATCTATCTGGATATTTTGAAGTGTTAAGATGTACCCTAAATCTGGCCACACCTTCTGATGGCAGCCGATATAAAGGACATGGAAGAAGGAAGCTCTTCCCTCTCACGAGCAAGCCCATTCCCCCACTGGCATATACAAATGTTCAGTTCCTTTAAAGAACCCTGAATAACACAGATGAATTGTGGTGTAGCTCAGCCTGGTCCTGGATTTGTGGCAATCCTCCTGCCTCAGACTTCTAAGTGCTGGGATCACAGGTGTGAGCCACGACTAACTCACACGGCTGAAGGACAAGGCCATCGTTTATATAAAAAACCACGGAGGCGGAGGAGGGATCCAGAGTGGTAAAACGGAAGTCCTGGGCGGACGCTTGCTCACTTACGCCTCTACACAGTAACGGGTAGAACCCAGTATATCGGAAGCCTAAGGATTATCATTTTACATAAAACATTTTACAGACTACTGTAGTTCACTTATTCCTTGATTTATTGTTTCTTTCATGGCCCCAGACACCCTCTTTGGTCTCAGAGACCAGGTCTCTCCGTCATAAATTATTTCTCGAAAGAAAGTTCTGCTTTACGGATTAAGGCACATCATCAATGATTCTACTGAATTTATGAAATGCTCCATGGTCGAAGGCAGAAGGCATTCACGTCGGTTTGACGGGAAGTCGTTTTCTTCAGAAATCTTTTTGTAAATCTAAAACAAAATAGAAAACAAAAAATTTTAAAAATAAAAATATGGTTTAAGCGAAGGAATTAGTAAAGGAAAATAAAACCATTTATTTCCATATTCTGCTTTGCTTCAAGCTTCTGTTAATTCGCACCATATATAAAGACGTGTCTTCATACTTATTGAAGCCCAAATTATAGGTTGATCCAGGATGGAATGAGAATACAGAGGACTTGGCTGGCAAGACTGCTCCGTGGGTGTGGGTGCTTGCTGCTAAGCCTGAAGACCTGAGTTCAAGCCCCAGGACCTACCTGAGTGGAAGGAGAGAAGTAGCCATTTCCAGTTGTCTTCTGACTTCCACACACATTCTGTGGCAAATGTGTATGGGCAAATGTACACACACACACACACACACACACACACACACCACACACACAGAGCTAAATAAATAAATGTAAAACAACAAAAACCCATCCAACTAAGGTTACAATAAATTACCAATAATTTTTTTTTTTGTTTTTATAACTAGATTAGACAAAGATTGGTTTTACAGAGACAAGGGGAAGCTCATCTTACCGCTTTTCTTGAGAAGTTCCCCTTTCCGGGATTTATCCAGGTTTTCGAGAAACTGTTCAAATACTTTCACATATGGTGCTAGGCTGGTCTTCTTATAATCTAAGTCATACGACGTACGTTAGAAGGACCATGTTGGCAGAAAGGACATGAATGTTTTAGAACAACCCAACGGAGTTAGTTCTTTGAAGTTAGTAAGATTGACAAACCTTTAGTCAACCCAACAGGAGATATAAATATATTGAACAGAGAACAGAAGGTATTATTCCAACATATTCTACGGAAATACTGAGCCATGGTAGTGATTACTGTGAAAACTTATACTCAAAAGAAATAGAAGGATTTCTAGATGCATATCACATACCAAAATAAATCCAGGAGACATATATAACTTTAAGTAGACCCGTTACAAATGGGACAGAGTCACAGATGTCCCAGCCCCCTGCTCCCCTAGTCTTTTTTTTGACAGACAGGGTTTCTCTGTGTAGTCCCGACTGTCCTGAACTCACTCTGTAGACCAGGCTGGCCTTTGACTCACAGACACTCTCCTGCCTCTGCCAAGTGCTAGGATTAAAGGCATGTGCCACCATGCTTGACCTATCTACCCAATGTCCAAGTTCATGGACTATCTCATACCAATTTTTATAAAGTTTGTTCACAAACAGAAAAGGAAGAACGCCACCAGATTTGTTTTATGAAGGCAATATTATCCTGGTAGCAAAACCAGGTAAAGACACAACAACAACAACACACATAAGCACACACACACACACACACACAAACTACAGACCAATTTCTTTAATGAACATAGATGTAAAAGTTCTCAACAAAATACTTGTAAGCTGAATCAGGAACACATTAAGAAGGTTATAAACTACGAACAAGTAGGCTTCATGCCAGAGAGGCAAGTTTGGTTCAACATATGTACATCAATAAATGTAATACATCATATAAACAAACTTAAGACAGAACCTCACGGTATTTTTATTGATGTTGAAAAGGCATTTGAGAAAGTTTGATGTGCCTTCATAATCAAAGTTCTGGAGACTTTATATAGTTGAAACAGACCCCAAAATTATGAAGGTTACGTACAAGAAACCTATAGACAACATTATGTAAAACAGAGACAGACCAAGAACATTTCCTCTGAAAATCAAGAACAAGATAAGGATGCCCACCTTCCCTCTTATTTCTTTTATGTCTTTTTAGACTGTTTTTATTTCATGTATATGAGTGTTTACCTAAATGTATGTCTCTGCACCACATGCATGCAGTGCTCATGGGAGCTGGAAAAGGGTCCTGGACCCCTGGGACTTGAGTTACAACCAGCTCTTACAGTGTGGGGCTGGACATTGAACCTGGGTCCTCTGCAAGGGCAGCATGTTCTCTTAACTGCTGGGGATTCTCTCCAGCACCTCCCCTACTCTTTATTTGATACAGTGCTCGAAATCTTAGCTCTAGCAGTTACAAAAAAGATAGACCTAAGAGGGATGAAAGGAGGAAAATTGGAAGAGAAGTCATACTATCTGTAGTCACAGATGACATGATTCTTTAAAGACTCTATAGAATATCTTAGAAAACTTGCAGGGTGTGAAATCAGCCTTTATATGAACCGATAATGTATTCTCAGAGAAAGAAACTAGGAAAAATATCCCATTTAAAACAACTCTAAAAACCAGGAAATGAAGCACTCCATAACAGAATTTACCACGGAGCTGGTTCCAGGATAGAAAGTGACCCAGGATGGCCACCCAGGGTGGCCTGCGCCTAAGGAGAGTTACCTACAGAAGTGCAGACGGGTGAGAAGTTGCTGGAGCCTCAGCCCTGTAGCTTACCTCTGACTCTGTGTCTGCCTTCAGCTTCATCCTCCTTTTCCTTCTCATTAGTGGAAACCACATCCAACTCCCGGCAGATGGTGCTGCAAGCAACAGAATTGGACAACGTTGGGGTTGGTCCCTGGTCCCACATCACCCAGTGTCATGCTAGCACTCGAAGCTCAAAATCTTCTGTGAAAACCATGTGTCTGAGGTGCAGCTTAGCGGTAGAGCTAGAGCGACTGTCCGCATATGTAAAAGGCTCTGGCACTTCTGTCCTCAGACAACAAGCAAACAACCAATCTGCCAGCTCAATAGGGTCTCACGCATTGCAGGGCGGCCGAAAACTTGTTATAAAGTCAAGGACGGCCTTGAATTCTGAGGCCTGAGATTACCCGTGTATACCACAACACCTGCTGTTATATACTCCACCCAACTAAGCTATGTTTCCGCCCCCCCACCTAGAGCTTGGGATCCTCCTGTCTCTGCCTCTGGATCATGGCACGTCACTAATTTTCTGGCTAGGGATCAAGTATAGTCTATTTAAAAATTCAAAAGAAGTCGCAAATAAATGATCACTGATCGGGAACATACCTTATAGTTGGAACAGTAAATGGATCAAACTGATCCACTTTCTGAAAATCGATAGGCACAGAAATTCGACCTGCAAGAACCAGAAGTTATAAATGAATGACTGTTGGTTGTTGTGTCTGATTATTTTTGGTTAAAATTTTACAAGGTTCTGGGGATATAGTTTAGTGACTTACATGCTTAAGGTCCTGGGTTCATTCCTTAGTATTAGTATCACACACACACACACACACACACACACACACACGGGAAATTTTTTTTTCCAAAACCTTTGCTATTATAAGGGGTTTTAAATACAGTTTTTGGAGACAGGGTCCCACTATACAGCCCTGGTTGTCCTTGAAGCCCTGCTATGCAGAGAAGGCTGGCTTTGAATTTTCAACCATCTTCCTGTCTCTGCCTGAGTACTGGGGTGGATTATATGCATGAGCCACCACACTAAGGCTGTTTTGAACTAAGATCTCACTATGTAGCCCAATCTGGTCTTGAACTTATGAACCTCCTGAGTGCTGAGACTGTATGTATGCATCGCTACACTTGACCACAATGGACACCTGGAGTTTAATGTGTATGCTCTACGAACACGAACGCAGGGGCATTGGATTCCCTTGGGGCTGGGTTTATAGTGCCTTTCACCCATGGAGCCATCTCAGCAGTCCCACATTGCACATCTTATACAAAATGTTTTGGAAATACACAGTCATGTGCCCATAATGATATTTTGGTCAAACGATGGACTGTACACACAATGGTATCCAGCAACAAGCAGCTTGGTTTGTATAAAAAATACACTGTGGTATCTACTTGGTAATAAAACAAATGATATTTCTCTACAGGTAATGTTGTTAAGTGGCCCATGACCTTTGGTAGCATTATCTTATAAATCTACGCCTGAGGAAATACATGAAATGCACGTCCAGGAGCCGAGGACGCAACGATGCCTTTTGAAAGGGGTTTCTGCTATGGAACCCTGGCTGGCTTGAAACTTGCTATGGAGCCAAGGAAGGCTTTGACCTTCCATCTACCTCCCAGATTTCTAACTCTCGTGCTTCTATCTTCTGAGCGCTGGGATCACAAATGTGTAAAATCTTTGTTCTAGGATTCAGTTTTGTGTTCTCTCTCTCTCTCTCTCTCTCTCTCTCTCTCTCTCTCTCTCTCTCT
>NW_021620409.1:169872-171664 GCF_004785775.1 Grammomys surdaster | reverse complement strand
TCTCTCTCTCTCTCTCTCTCTCTCTCTCTCTCTCTCTCTCTCTCTCTCTGAGCCAAGGCTCTTGGGTAACCTTGGCTGACCTCAAGCTCCACGTTGCTGACGATGACTTTAAACTTCTGATCCTTCCCATGTCCTCCTTCTAATTAGCGGGATTAAAGGCCTGTGCCGTCAGTTTTATGGTTGCTGGGGATGCAGCCCGGGGCTTTGTGTATGCCAGGCAAGCACTCTACAAACTGAGCCTCATGTCCCCTAACCCTAAAACCTTTATCTAGTAACAATTCTCCTGTGAGCTCCTTCACTGACAAAGGGAACGTAGGCAGATAGTAGCCAATAAGTCAACTCCTCAACCTTTCACCTCACAGACACATGCATTCATAACTAATGATATCCTTGTGAACACTTAACGAGCCAGCCGGGATGGCCCATGCCTTTAACCCCAGCGCTTGGAGGCAGAGACGGGCAGATATCCGTGAGAGAGGCTTGATCTACACAGCGAGTCCCACGCCAGCCAGGGCTACACCGAGAGACCTCGTCTCACAAAACCAAACAAGACGAATGTCTTTCCTTTGGTTTTCTTTTCTTTGCACTGTACCTGTCTTGGGGTGGACACTGAAAGGGCTCTTCAGTAGATGATTGACTCCTTTGCTGACGTTGATATCCAGGCGTGGGAAACAGTACTGGAGCATGATCTCCCACTCCAGCCAGGGGCCGCACTTTGCGTTCTAAAAGCAGATGTGAGACCATGTGAGGGTCGGAAGGAACACTGACCATCTTTAAAGCAAAACCAGCCACAACTCGATTAGGAGATGTGTTGACGTCGGTAAACACGGGTCCCGGGGGTGGATACCTGAGGTACGCTGACCACTTTCTTCAGGTGCTCCCAGCGCTGAGGTGAACTTTGAAACTTCTGAAACCCTCTTTGCAGGTCATCATGAATTGGTGATGCTTCATTAAGGAGTATGCTCACTTGGGATAACTCAGTGATTAAGTCTTTAGTACATATTGTTACAAGAATATTGAAGCTTCACACATTCAGAAGGTATTAATGATTCCTAAAACACAGGTGCTCAGATGTTACAGCACTAGAAATTCCCTTGTACAACTACAGCGATGATCTGGCAGAAAGAATGCTAACGTAATTAGAGAAGGTACTTATGACATCATATCTAGGTGAAATGATTCCCCATTCTTTAAATGCTAATTCTGGAAGAACTTATAAAATGAGGAAACTATTTTACAAAACGGCCCCATTTCTTACTGTAGCCCAGTGATACAAAAATGTAGACATGCAGGAGATAACTGCATAAAACAAAAGATTAAACATCTAGGACATAAGAGATTATGCAGACAGTCTCTTATTATCATAAGACACATGGATAATGTCTCAGAGACTGTGCAAACAGTACACATGAAAAATGTCACAGAGACTATGTAGGCAGCACACGTGTGTCACAGAGACTATGCAGGCAGCACAAATGTGTGTCACAGAGTCTATGCAGGCAGCACACATGTGTGTCACAGAGACTATGCAGGCAGCACACGTGTGTCACAGAGACTATGCAGGCAGCACACATGTATGTCAGAGAGTCTATGTAGGCAGCACACATGTGTGTCACAGAGACTATGCAGGCAGCATACATGTGTGTCACAGGGACTATGCAGGCAGTACACACACATGTGTGTCACAGAGACTATGCAGGCAGTACACACACATGTGTGTCACAGAGACTATGCAGGCAGCACACGTGTGTCACAGAGACTATGCAGGCAGCACACATGTGTGTCACAGAGA
>NW_021620409.1:142762-169862 GCF_004785775.1 Grammomys surdaster | reverse complement strand
GTGTGTCACAGAGACTATGCAGGCAGCACACATGTGTGTCACAGAGACTATGCAGGCAGCACACATGTGTCACAGAGATTATGCAGGCAGCACACATGTATGTCAGAGAGTCTATGCAGGCAGCATACATGTATAATGTCACAGAGACTATGTAGACACACACATCTGTAATGTCACAGAGACTATGTAAACGCACACAACTATATGTCACAGACCAACACAAATGGCTTACATAGTAACCACAGGAAAGGATATTCTCAGGAACAAGGGCTAAAATCTTATCCCAGTTTTCTTTATTTTCAAGAATGTCTTGGTCAACTAAGGCATATTCTTCAAAGTACTTTTTAATTATGTTTATAGATTTTCTGTAGGAATGACAGCAACAACGGTATTAGCAAGATACAGGGTACACAGGTACTCTCCTACCACATGAGGTCACTGTTTATTTTTCCTGATTTTCTAGAACTAGATAAATGGAATGAGATCTTTTTGATAGTTATGAGTTCAAACTAGACACTTAAAACAGAAATAGCCTAGCATGTACCTGTTACAGGTATTTGGGAAATGTTTGGTTCTTAAACAAAATTATTTTGAGACAGGGTCTCACTGTGTAAGTCTGAGTGGCTTGGAACTCACCATGTAGACCAGGCTGGCCTCCGTAGAGATCTGCCTGCCTCTGCCTCCCAGGTAGTGGGATTAAATAAAGGTGTGTATACACCATGCCTGGCCTAAATGATTACTTCTTAAATCCTGAAATCTATAATGTTACTAACACCATAGAACATGTAACTGAAAATCTATAATGTTACTAACACCATAGAACATGTAACCGTAGTAGAAATCCAGGTAGGGTTCCAGGACAGCCAGGGCTGCACAGAGAAACCCTGTCTTGTACTGTACCCACATCCCCGCCCTCTCACCCCCTACTGAGTCTGTAGTTTGCAAATGTACTTCATCTTGTGTCATTTGTCTTTGCCACCACTCTAGAGTCAGGTGGAGCACATACGGTCCCCACATCATTCACATAGGTGGTGTCTCCAGCATTTCTTGAGGTCACAGAGTGAAACCTAGGCAGACACAGCATGGGGTGCTATAATAAAGTAGACCAGGACCTGGGCTAGAGGTTGACAATTGCTTGTGTGATGTCAAGCGAACCATATAGTTGACTAAAACCCGCTTCTCTTGTCTTTAAAAGTGAAGTACCGTCATGTTTCTCTTGAAGTTCTGAGGTTACTGAAAATGACAGTAGAGACACTGAAGCAGGCCAACTTAAAGTTGGAGGCTGTCGGCTGTAACTGTTACTGGAAACACTACTCGGTGGTGAAAACTGGCAGCAAGACTCCTCTACAAGCTCACGTGGCAAACCAGAGGCAAACCTCAGGGGGTCTTTCCCAACAGACCTGGCCCTCAGGGGGGTTTCCCCAACAGACCTGACAAAAGGGTGAACTTTCTCATTTAGGTGAACTTTCTTTTTAACATCTTGACCACCCTGAAAAATAAAGCACCGAAAAAGAATTTTATGTATATTATAAAGCATAAATTAGTTATTTAAAAAACATCTTTAATATGTTCTAATATTCCATCTGAAGCTATATAAAACCAAAGGCAGTGGCTAAACTCTGAAGTATAGAAGCTTGGATGCTATCTTATTATCTTTTTTTTTTTTTTTTTTTTTTTTATTTATTTATTATATATGAATACACTGTAGCTGTCTTCAGACACACCAGAAGAGGGCATCAGATCTCATTACAGATGGTTGTGAGCCACCATGTGGTTGCTGGGATTTGAACTCAGGACCTCTGGAAGTGCAGTCAGTGCTCTTAACCACTGAGCCATCTCTCCAGCCCCCAGCTATCTTATTATCTTAAAAAAAATTATTTTATCTTTTGTGTATGTATGTGCTTGAGCACATGTACGTGCACGACAAAAGTGTAGCTAAAAAGGTCGTAAGATGGGACCAGATCCCAGGAACTGTAACCGTAAGACCAGGTCAGATCCCGGGAACTGCCAGAGTAGAGACTGCTTTTAATCACTGAGCCATCTTCCCAGCCCAGAACACCTCCAATTTCCTTTGACAAAATTCCTTTTGTTACAAAGGAGGATACTTTGCAACAAACCATTTAGTATCTTTTTGTTGTTGCTGCTGTTGGATACAAGGCTTCACCCTACAGCCCAGGCTGACCTGAACCTCGCCCACCATCTTCCTGCTTCAGTTCCCACGTGATAGAATTATTACCGGCATGAGATGCCACACATTTTCTAAAAAAATATAATTTATTGTTTGAGTTTCACATGTTTATACGATGAATTTTTGTTATTTCCCTCCCATTCCTCTATGACACCCCCACCTCCCCTTATTGAAACTCTTCTTCCCAACAGGGCCTCTTTCCACTTTCTGTTCATTTGTGTGTGAGACTCACTGAGTTTAATTGAAGTTTCTGGCCCCAGTGTGGGTGAGAGGTTATTTCCCAGAGCAAGGACCACTTATTAGTGATGAGAATGACATGCCCTCCCTCAGGAGCCCCACATGAAGGAGTGGGAGTGGGGGCGGGTTCTTCCATCTATGAGAAATGAATTGTTGATGGCTCCGATCACATGAAGGGCTTATACAGATAACCATAGCTATAGTAAGCACACCTAAGTATACTGGCTATGTCATGTCCAGAAGACATCTTCCCATCCTCTGGCTTTCTTTCTGTTCTCTCGCCTACAGTGTTATCTGAGCTGTGCGTGTGTGTGTATGTGTGTGTTTATGTGCGTGTGTGCACATACACATGTGCAAGTATCTTTTAAAAGTAGCTATTATGGCTTTCTTTAAAAAAAAAAATTTATTTATTTACTTTATGTATGTGAGTACACTGTTGCTCTCTTCAGACACACCAGATGAGAGCATTAGATCCCATTACAGATGGTTGTGAGCCACCATGTGATTGCTGGGAATTGAACTTAGCACCTCCAAAAGAACAGCCAGTGTTCTTAACCCCTGAGCCATCTCTCTAGCACCAAGATTTATTTTTTTATTTATTCTGAGTACACTGTAGCTGTTTTCAAACACACCAGAAGAGGGCATCAGATCCCATTACAGATGGTTGTGAGCCACCATGTGGCTGCTGGGAATTGAACTCAGGACCTCTAGAAGAACAGTCAGTACTCTTAACCACTGAGCCATCCCTCTCCAGCCTGCTATTATGGCTGTAAATGATCATTGCGAAGTTCACTTACTCTAGGATATGAATGCTATAAACATATATATATATATTTTCTGTGTTACTAAGTGTTCTGGGTAATATCTACCAGAGAAATACACGGAGACTGCTAATTAAGAGACCGTTACCTTTACAAGACTCAAGTACTCCACGATCCCGGAGCGCACAGCGGATGACAGCTTTCGAACGGACTCATCACAGACCCAGCAGTGCACACCTCTCCTTCCTGAATACACCCAGAGGCGGTGCTTAAATCCAAAGTCCTCTGAGGAAGGGCAGAAACAATAGGGTCTAAGACAGTTCTAGAACCTAGTTTTTGCTTACTCAATGCTCATTTTCCACAAGCACTCTCATCTTCCAGCCCCGCCCCTCCCATGCAGGGTGGGTATTGGCAATGCATTTGGAGACAAGGTCTTACGTTACCCAGGATGGCTTTTTGTCTGTTCTTTTGAGGCAGGGTTTCTCTGTGTAGTCCTGGTTGTCTATAGACCAGGGTCTATAGAGCTCCGTTAGCCTGCCAGCCTTCCAAAGGCAGACATTAAAAGCAAGCACTGTTACCATCCAGATAACCCACCCAGGCTGGTTTTGAACTTGCTCTATTACCAAGGATGACCTTGAATGCCTGATCCTCCTGTCTCCGCCCTTGAAGTTACTCATAGGCACCATCAGACTGGGCTTTTTCATGTTTTACTTTTTAATTTGTCGTTATGACGGAAGGCTGTGCATGTCTGTGGGAGCTCAGAGGCTGGCACTGGGTGTCTTCCTCTGTAGCCATCCACCTTATTTTCTGAGGTTTCTCTCTCACTGCCTTGGAGCTCACTGATTCAGCTAGACAGCCTGGCTGGGGAAGCCTCTGGAATCCTGTCTCCACCAGCCTGTATGTGCCACCACACTCGGCTTTGACACAGGTGCTGCAGAGCCAAACCCAGGCGTGCATGCTCGCACAGTGACAGTTTCTCATTTCTCTCATGCTTGCCACGTGCCCGAGCGCTCGCTGTGACCTGAGTGCTGGCCTTTCTTACCTATCATCGTCTTCCTAACAGGGATTTATTTCTTCCTTGACTTATTTTCACTAATATTTATGTGTATATGAGTGTATGTCTGCATATGTGATGGTGCCTGCAGAGACCAGAAGGAGGGTCTTGGATCCCTTAGAGCTAGAATTAGAAGCAGCTGTGAGGCAGTCCACACAGCGGCTGAGAACCGGCTCAGAGGTCCTGTAATTTGAGGGGGTAGGAGTAGGAGGATCAGGAGTTCAAGGTTATCCTTGGCAATACAACACGTTTAAAGCCAGCCTGGGTAAGACTGTTCTTTTAATTTTTCATGTCTCCTATGGAGAATAGTACCTAGCACACAGAGTTGCTCCACAGTAGACTGTACTGGGGGAAGATACACAGATTTGTTCAACAGCTGTATTAATGCTTTCAACACTAATTTTTCTCTTTTTCTTTTCCTCTTACGTTTCAGGGGAAAATATTAGAAATGTATGAGATCTGATAATGAAATATAGAGACTGAGAGGATAACACACTGACACACACTGACACATACAACACACAACTCCTGAGACACACAACACACCGAGACACAACACACTGAGACATACAACACACTGACACATACAACACACTGACATATACAACACATGGACACAACACGCTGACACACACAAAAGTCATGCACGACACACTGACACATACAACACATTAACACATACAACACTAACACAACACATTGACACACATGACACATTAACACACACGACACACTAACACACACACCACGCTGATCCAATACACTGACACATTGACACACATGACACATACAACACAGACACATATAACACACTGACACATACAACACACTAACACACACACCACACTGACACACACACTTTATTGACACCCACGACATACTGACACCCATGACACACTGATACACAGGACACACAGACACATATGACACACTGACACATGACAGATCCACTGATACCCACAACCCAATGACACACACGACACACTGACATGCAGGACACACTGACACATATGACACACTGACACGCATGACAGACACATACCCTTCAGTGCTCGGTCTATGATGTGCATGGCCATCGTCATGAGAGTCCAGCACTTGGAACATATGTCTGCAGAACTGGAACACAACCGTCATTACTCACTGCCAGTGATGTCACCTACCCCAGCAGGGAGGCGCTTACCTGCAGCATCTCCTAACGTCGTCATAGTCTGTCATGTCAATGTCAAAGACCAGTTCTTTCTCCTGAGCCTGGAAAGCTCCCAGCTTCACTGTATTGTGTTGACTGGGCTATGAATACAAAACATCATCAGGTTCTGACACATATAACATACTGACACATACAACACACTAATACATATAACACGCTGACACATACAACACACTGACACAACACAACAGACATGCACAACACACTGCCCATGTCTATTTATACGGTAATGAATCAAAGATGTGGTATATAATACACTTATAGATACTTTGGATCTTATACAATCTGAATTGATGATAGTTTTTATTTTTTTATTGACTTAAAATAGGGTGTAGTGAGTTAACTCTGTATATGTGGCTTGGTAGAAATACCAAAGCTATTTTAGGTTTCTAGTAAGTAAATGTCTATACAAATAATTCCCTGTTACAGTATTTTACAAATCTTTCCTTGTTAAGGTACATAAAAATAACAAATATATACTTATTTTAGATCCCTTCAACATATTTAAAGAATATCTCCTCAAATGAGTCTCCGTTGTTGTTTTGCGACAGGGTGTCATGTAGCCCAAGCTGCCCTTGATTACCAGCAAGCCCCAGTGTCCTCTTGCTTCTTGCACATGTTATAGATGCAAGGGTAAACATGACCAGCTTTAATGTGGATGCTGGAGGTCTGAATTCAGGTCCAAACCAAGTGCTTTTCCTGTTGAGCCCTCTCTTTATCCAGACTTAGGCCTTTCTCCTCAACATCTGTTGGCTTCCACTGAGAACCCATGCAGGAGACTAGATTCCTTTCAGAAGAATCTGACCAGATGTGTTGGGCACCGTTCTAGGCTACAGGGATATAGATCAGTAACTAAACAAAGGTCTCTATGTTAGTGGAGGTTTTATCCTGACAAAGATCTAGGCAAACTTAGCTCAGAGAGTCCCTAAGAATATGGATTAGCCAAATCGCTTCTCAGTAAAACATCACAGTGCTTTGGTACACACCTACAATTTTGGCTTCTCAGGAGGCAGAAGAAGCAGGAAGATTATGAATGGGGGTGCTGTGTGCAAGTATGAGTTTAATTCTCTGTCTGCAAAGAGAGAGTTTAATGAACTATCATTGAAATCCTTGGAAATAAGATAAAAAAAAAAAAGGATATTTAGAAAAAAAATCTCCTCCCACAACTGAATAACAACGGTATTGTAAGGGTCCATTGATACCTATCAGAACAGACAATAAAAGGCACATACCATGGTACACAGCTGTACAGTTTTAGAGCTAGAGAGACAAGGATTGACAGAAAATCCTAAGAGCTTCCAGGTCTCATGTATTAAGAAGAGAACTAGAATGGTGTTAGTTCCCCACACCCTGGAACAACAGGGATCAAATGTAGGGTCTCACAACTCACACAACACATATTCTATGACTAATATACATTGCAGCTCCTTTTCTGAGAAATTTAGCAACATCTTCTATACTTCTGTGTGTCTGTGTGTGCGCTCGGGTGCAGATGCATGTGTGTATGCCAGAGGTTGAGTGTTTTCTTTACTTACTGAGATAGGATCTCTGGTTTTTCCCTGAACTAGGAGCTTCCTGGTTCAGCTAGTCTGTCTGATCAGCAAACTCCAAGGATTTTTTTGTTCCTGCCTTGAGGGTTTTTTACCTGGGTACTGGGGATTCCCAACTCAGGCCCTCAAACACTTTACCAATGGAATTGTCTCCCCAGCCTCAAGCTTACTGTTTTTGAACATAAATTTGTTTTATTTTGGTTTTCAGCCAATCAAATCAAAGCTGTACTCCCTGCCCTCGTGTCTCCTGCAGCCGTGGCTGTTCTGGTACTCACTCTGTGGATGAGGCTGGCCTCAAAGTTTAACTCACAGATCCTCCTGCCTCTGGGATTAAAGGAGTATGCCAAGACCCCAGCAAGATTTTTTTTCTTTTTTTTTTTTTTTTTTTTTTTTTTTGGTTTTTCGAGACAGGGTTTCTCTGTGTAGCCCTGGCTGTCCTGGAACTCACGCTGTAGACCAGGCTAGCCTCGAACTCTCGAACTCAGAAATCCGCCTGCCTCTGCCTCCCAAGTGCTGGGATTAAAGGCGTGCGCCACCACCGCCCGGCTGATTTTTTTTCTTTTTAAAGACATGGTCTCAGGTATTTCAATCTGGCTTCTATCTCCTTTATGCTGGGATTACAGACAATGCACATCACACCTGGTTTATGTGTTCTGAGGAACGGAATCCAACAGTTCACGCATGCCATGCTAAAGTACTCTTATCAACTGAGCTACTTTCCAGCCCAAAGCTCACCTTTTTTCTAAACCTAGTAAGAAGGCAAGGTATTAACAGCCAAGAGATTTTTTTTTGAGTCAGTAGAGTGTTAAGCAAGGCTAAAATTTACTTGCAAAAAAGGTGTGTTTCAACTATAATAAACTCTAAAACATTATCTTCAAAACTTGGGGGCACCAACTCACAAAATACACAAAAAAGATACAAACAAACACAACAACAAAAAAAGATTGCTTACTCTGTGAGAATATACTGCACCTATATCAATCTTATATGGATTCATTTTCTGTATCTCCTTTTCCAGCTCGCTCTGGTTGTTGAAAGACTGGTAGCGAATGTAAATGTCATCTTTCAGTGTGAATGAAAATTCACGGTGTTGAAAGTAATTCTTTGTCACTGCAAAATAATTTTAATTCCAGTTTAGGAACCTTAACTAATGGGAAGTCATAAATATATTCTTTTAAACGGCAGGGTCTTATTGTGTAGACTAGGCTGTCCTAGGACTTACTATGTACCTCAGGCTGGCCTTGACTCATGAAGATCTACTTGCCCCAACCTCTCAAATATAAGGATTTCAGGTTTGAGTCCTAGGCTCTCTGGAATATTTTTAATGAGTGCCCTGTGCCCAACACTGTTCTAGATAGCCTATAATCTGAAGCACCATACTATTTCACATTTGCTAGGGGACATAAACAGGAGGTGTAAATATTTCAAAGACGAAACGCCTGTTTTGGTGAAGAAGGTGCCTTTCTTCTTCCTAGGACCTGGTTGCAGGTCACACCTCCGTGCCTGCTAGTTAGTTGTTGGTGCCTTTCTTTCTCTCTTTCATTTACACAGTATGGGCATGGGGACTGCCTCTCTTTTTGTACCTTAGAGGTTGTGGTGCCGATGGAGATAGTGCAGGAGGGCACTCACATCGCCACCGAGGACCCTTATACAGTATATAAGGACATCCCGCCCAGAATATCCTCACACACGGCTCCCATCCCCGCTACACATCCCGTTCCAGCCTCCATCACCTCCGCCATAGTTGAGCCAGCGATAGTACTGTGCGTAGGGAAAGAGCCTTCGGTAATAAAGCTTGAGTAGCTCCGGCAGCTCCGCAGGATCAAATGGCTCCATGAAGTAAGGATCTAGACCCGGACAGGACTGACACGAGAATTGGCGGGAACAACACAGAGCTCCTTCGTTGCGCACGCATTGGCCCGCGCCGCCGCAGGGACCGCTGGGAATTGTAGTTCTTGCAGGTCTCGCAGGTGTGGCCGATTCTGACTGCTCCTTCTGAAGTTATCTAGGCCACCTACATCTTCCGGGCTCCGGAAAAACCTATCCGTTTAGCAACAGGATTGTCCCCGAATAGGAGAGACCTTTAGCATATTGACTTAGATTAGTAATAATAGGATTTTAACCAGTCCTTTGCAAAAGATGAATATTTTAGAGATAGTACCCATATATCAAAAGATTTGGAAAATTGTCATAGAGTTACTATGTTCAGTGTTCTAAATGAAGACCACGTGAGAAAAATCAAAGGCTATTTAGTCTAAGCTTTCTATGACAAGTGAGTCAAACGCCATTTTACACTTTTGGTACAGATACAAAGGCCCACGGGAATGTGGGAACTTCATAGAAAATAAATAATAAAAAGGGGACGGGGCAGCTTCAGGAAAAAGAGCCGGCGTCTAGTGGTTCTGACTGGAGGCTGTTCGTCTGTGAGAGATGTAAGAAGGCTACATCTAACTAGAAGTGAGGAGACACATTTTACTTTCTCTTGTTGGACCAAAATTGGAACAAAGTTAGAGAAGTTGTTGGCTAATAGTGAATTGCTGTTTTGGACCCGTTGTGGCAGAGTTTGTTATTTGGACCAGACCATCACTGGAAAGAACAGTTTGGATTTCTGCAAGACTGACAGATAGAGGTTTATTTCTTGCACCATTTGTAAAATTATACATAAGAATTTAGTTCTCAGCTGTGCTGTGGTAGTGCAAGACTTTAGTCCCAGCACTCCAGAGGCACAGGCAGGCATATCTCTGCTTTTGAGGCCAACCTGTTCTTCATATCGAGTTCTGAGACCTTGTCTCAAAAAACCAAACCAAACCAAACCAAACCAAACCAAACCAAACCAAACCAAACCAAACCAAACCTAACTTAATTTTCTGAACAATGGTTGCAAGCATAGGTCAGAGTTATTTTGTCTGTTTAATTTTGCTTTGACAGTTTTGTGTTTTACTATTTTAAATGTGTATTTTTAAAAGGCACAGTCTTACCTAGACACTATTGCTGATGCCAAGAAGCGCATGCTGACAGGAGCCTGATATAGCTGTCTCCTGAGAGGCTCTGCCAGAGCCTGACAAATACAGAGAAAGATGCTTGCAGCCAACCATTGGACTGAGCATGGGGTCCCCAATAGAGGAGTTAGAGAAAGGACTGAAGGAGCTGAAGGGGTTTGCAAGCACATAGGAAGAACAACAATATCAACCAACCAGACTCCCCAGAGCTCCACCAACCAAAACCACCAACCAAAGAGTACATATGGAGGGACCCATGGCTCCAGCTGCCTATGTAGTAGAGGATTTCCTTATCTGGCATCAATGGGAGGGGAGGCCTTTGGTCCTGTGAAGGCTCTATGCCCCAGTGTAGGGGAATCCCAGGGCCGGGAGGTGGGAGTGGGTGAGTGGGTAGGGGAACACTCTCATAGAAACAGGGGGGAGGTGAAATAGGATCAGGGGTTGGCAGAGGGGAAACTGGGAAAGGGAATAGCATTTGAAATGTAAATAAATAAAATAGCCAATAAAAGAAAATTTAAAAAAAAGGCAGAGTCTTGCTTTGTTGCCTAGGTTGGGCCTCAAATTGGAGATTCTACTGCCTCTGTGTTTCAAGTGCTGAGATCACTAGATCATTAGCGTATGCCACCAGGCTGGTTATATTTTTACTTTTTACTTTTTTTTTTTTTTTTTTTTTTTGGTTTTTTGAGACAGGGTTTCTCTGTATAGTCCTGGCTGTCCTGGAACTCACTCTGTAGACCAGGCTGGTCTCGAACTCAGAAATCCACCTGCCTCTGCCTCCTCCCAAGTGCTGGGATTAAAGGCGTGCGCCACCAACGCCCGGCATATTTTTACTTTTAAATAACATATAGCATTATACATATTTCTGGGCTATAGCATGTTTTTATTTTTAAGGATTCATTAATTTTATAAGCATGGGTATTTTCCTGCATGTATGTCTGTGTATCACGTACACGAAGTGTCCATGGAAGTTAAGAGGCCATCAGACCCTCCCCCCCACCCCTGAAACTGGAGTTACAGATGGTTGTGAGCGCCACCATGTGGGTGCTGGGAATCGAATCTAGGTCTTGGAAGAACAGCCAGTGCTTTTAGCTGCTGAGCTATTTCTCCAACCCCAATTTTATTTTTTTACTAGAATATCTTTTGTTTATCCTTTGTCAATTGCATACATGCAGACAATGTATCTTTTAAAAAATATTTACTTTTATGTTTATGGGTGTTTTGCCTGCATGTGTGCCTGTGTACCACATACAGACCTGGTACCAAAGGAGACCAGCAGAGGGCATCAGATCCCCTGGGAGTGGAGTTATAAATAGTGTAGTCACTATGTGGGTGCTGGGAATTGAACCAGGGTCCTCTAAGAAGAGCAGTCAATGCTCTTGATAACTGACCCACCTCTCCAGCCTCTAAACCATGTATCTTGAATATAGGCACCCGGACTCTTCTCTCCTATTTCCCTCAGGTACCCCAAACATATCTCCTTCCTCTTCATGTTTTTCCTTTTTGTTGTTTATTGTGACCCACTGGGTCTAATTAGTGCTGTTTGTTACAATGTTAACTAATTAGTGCTGTTTGTTACAATGTTAAACTAATTAGTGCTGTCTGTTACAATGTTAAACTAATTAGTGTTGTCTGTTACAATGTTAACTAATTAGTGCTGTCTGCTACAATGTTAACTGATCTTGTTGTTGATTGAATGCAGACAACTATATCATCGGCAGTACTATCTTACCATCTGGTTTTGCTGAGCAATGGTAATAGTTGTGTTCTTTTGGGGACTTTTAAGTCTATCTGACCAATAACTCATAAGAAGGTCTCTAACACCTGGAACTGAGGTATTCACTTAAAAACTTGTGTCTTACTGGGGAAATAAGTATTGTCCATGCAAAGGTATCCATGTTCAAACTCTTAAAAAATTATCTTTCTTATTTTTTTCCTTCCTTCCTTCCTTCCTTCCTTCCTTCCTTCCTTCCTTCCTTCCTTCCTTCCTTCCTCCCTCCCTCCCTTCCTATCTATCTATCTATCTTAAAATCAGCTTACAAAGTAGTTTCAGCTCTCACCTACTCCTCTCCCATTTACCCTGCCGTTAGCCTCATTTAAACCTTTAGTCCCCCTCTCTCCTTAATAACCCTCCCATCCACGGATCCTTTCTTCCTGAGATCCCAAGTTAAACATACAAATCTAAAAATTCAAAGCCAGGATCTGTATATGAGAGACACTATATGGCGTTTGTCTTTCTGAACCTGGGTTGCCTTACTTAGTTTGATACATTTCTGTTCTCTCCCTTTGGTGAGATTTTTAAAATTGTTTATGAATTTTCATGTGTGCTCAGGCACACAAGTGTGTGGATGCTAGATGAAAGTTTTGCGGAGTTGGCCTTCTCTTTCCGCTTTCGTGACGTTTCTAGGGATGGAACGCAGATCGTTGGATGTATGAGGCAGTTGCTTTTACATGCCAAGTAATATTTGGATGCTGTGTAATAATTTGATACTACAGAACACCAGAATGTAAGCAGGAGTGCTTAAATGTATTTACATTTTAGTTATTTATCTTTATGTGTATGAGTGTTTTGTTTGTAAATATGTCTGTGAATCACAAGCATGGCTAGGCCATTGGAAGCCTGAAGAGGATGTTGAATCCCCAGGAATTACAATTATGCTGGGGTCTGAACCTGAGTCCCCTGCAAGAGCAGCAGGTGCTCTTAGTGGCTTTATGGCTGAACACCTCTCCAGGCTTTCTTTCTTCCTCTCTTTCCTTCCTTCCTTCCTCCCTTCCTTCCTTCCTTCCTTCCTCCCTTCCTTCCTCCCTTCCTTCCTCCCTTCTTTCCTCCCTTCCTTCCTCCCTTCTTTCCTTCCTTCTTTCCTTCCTTCTTTTCTGGTTCTTGGTGGCAGCCCAGGCCAGGACCTCACCATGGTCTTAAGTGGTATTATCACCAGCTACTCACATCAGGGTGCTCCTCACTACCCTCAAGTCCCCAGTTCTGCCTTCTTCACAGTGCCCACACCCTTCTGTTTCTCTTTCTCTTCCATTTCTCCATCACTTACTTGCTCCTTTTCGTGTTGACTGAGATCTCTGAGTGTCTGGGGGTCATCTCAGGATTGGTCTCAGGAGTATTACACCACACTCATGCAGTGTGGCACTGGTCAGGGGTCATCTTGGGCATAGTTGGACCTGCACGGGGCCAGACTGGGTCATCTCAGGCTTGATTCTCACCCCAGTCTTGCAGCCTCAGGCTGAGGTAGTCTTGTCTCAGGGTGCTCCCTGTCCTGGCAGCCAAGGGTCATCTCGAGTGTGGTCTGCCCACTAGGTCCTTTTATTTGTATTTATTTTTATTTTATTATTATTTTTTTTGGTTTTTCAAGACAGGGTTTCTCTGTGTAGCCCTGGCTGTCCTGGAACTCATTCTGTAGACCAGGCTGGCCTCGAACTCAGAAATCCTCCTGCCTCTGCCTCCCAAGTGCTGGGATTAAAGGCGTGTGCCACCACCGCCCTTTAAAGCACTGGACTGGTAGTCTTTTATGGCTCACTCTTTGCCTGGGCTGTGTGGCCAGTCTTCGTGTATCAGCTTCCTGTATGCTAAGACTATAGGCCTGGGCTGCTGTGTTCCTTGAGATTTTTAAATTAACTTAAAGCTATTAGACTGAGATTTAAAAACAAAACAAACAAACAGTTAGATACAGTGGTACATGTCTTTAGTCCTAGTACTCAGGAGGTAGAGTTCTAGGCCCAACAAGGATTACACAGGGAGAACCTATCTCAAAAGAAAACAAGAACCATACAAACAACAACAACGAAACAAACAACGAAAAATAAATTAACATGTTCCTTCTAATATTCTGGGTATGCCCAGCAGAAATAAAAATGATTGAGAAAGAATATCCCCAGCCGGGCGGTGGTGGCACACACCTTTAATCCCAGCACTTGGGAGGCAGAGGCAGGTGGATTTCTGAGTTCGAGGCCAGCCTGATCTACAGAGTGAGTTCCAAGACAGCCAGGGCTACATAGAGAAACCCTGTCTCGAAAAACCAAAAAAAAAAAAAAAAGAAAAATAAAAACAAAAAAAAAAAAAAAAGCGAGAGAGAAAGAATATCCCTTACCACCTTGGGAGCAGTCCAGTGGAAATGGAGGTTGTCTGAGGAGAATAAGGCAGTAAGACTTCTCCTGCACACTCAGCATGAAGAGAATAGTGGGAGCCAGAATGAGTGGGGCTTTTTGTTTGTTTGTTTTGCCTGTTGTATATATGTCTACCACCTGAGCAAGGGCTTTTTCAGGAGGGTTTATTCAAGAGACAGCCAATATAAAGAGGTCTTAAGACTCACATCTTCCCAAGGATACGGTTGAGGGGGTACTTATGGGATAAAGAAACAAGACGGAAGGTAGTGTGTGTGTGGAGAGATGGTTCAGCACTTAAGAGCACTGGTTGCTCTTCCAGAGATCCTGAGTTCAATTCCTAGCAACCATCTGTAAAGGGATCTGATGCTGTCTCTCTTCTGGTGTGTCTGAAGACAGCTACTGTGTACTCATATAAAACAAAATTCATGAATTAATGAGTGAATAAATAAATCTTTAGAAAGGAAAGAAAGAGAAAAAAAGAAAGAGGACGGTCATAGATCACATTGCATTCCACACAGAAGCTATGTAATCTTAAAAGGAACCTCGGGTAGAGGCTTTTCCACCAAGTGCCACTGGGTGGCAGCATTGTCATTCCTTTTGTTTCCGTTTTGCTTTCATCCACAGAATTACCAAAACCTCTCCCTCAAGCCTTAGCTGTCGGACTGTACAGCCCTCTAACCCGCTAGGAGTTATTTCCCCTTCAAGTCTTACGCTGTCAGACAGCACCACTCTTTTTTAGAGCTAATATCTAGCAAGTCCCAGGCTATTTCTCCAAACTCAGCAGACTGAGATACCAATTGTTCAGGATTTCTTTTTAGTTCAGTTTCTAGCATTATTTTGTGTGTTTTTAGCAGCTAAAAGAGTAATTTATTTTGGGGAATATGCTTTTTTACATCTTTATTTCATTCTCTTACGTTGTTTAAAAATTATTAAGTTATTTTGAGGTGATGGGAAAGAGATCCGTTACATTGCCTAGGTCAGTTTCAGACTTGCATTCAGTTCCTAAACCTGACATTTCAAGAGTGGGCCACCATGTCAAGTTAGACTTTCTTTCATCTATTCTATTAGTCTGCAAATAATTAATGAATAAATGTATAATACTTAGATTTTTATGATACCTAGACTCAATTAAGGCATACCCAGAATACAGACTGCTAAAACATTGTTTCTGGGTGTGTGTGCATATGAGGTTATTTAAAGGGGACTTTGGTAAATTAACTGCTAATCTGAATGGGAGGATCCACCTTTTCTGTGGGCAGGCACCATCCAATCAGCTAGGGAACCAGAAAGAACAAACAGGGCAGAAGAAAGGTGATTTCCTCTTTCCTAAACCTGGGACACTTTAATTCTGTCCCCAAGGGCAGAGTCATAGACTCCCAGTAATCTAGGACTCAACCTGTGTCTTGCTGAATCCTTTGGCCTTACTCTGAGGGCTATGTGATCAATTTCACTGGATCTGAAGACCTGGACTTGGACTGAGACCTCAGTTACAGACAGCCTGTCGTGAGACTTCTCAGCCTCTACAATTATGTAAGCCAATGTCCCCAGTAATTCCTTTTCATATATCTATATCTGTTTAGCCTATAGGTTCTGCCTCTCTGGCTAATGCTAAAACAATCTCTGTTGGGTATAAAGAAAGGCTGTAGGGAGAAAAAAATTAATGACATGGTCTCTGCTCCCAAGGCAGGGAATTTCCAGAAGGAACAACAGGTACAAACAAGGGTAATACAATGTTATAGGTGCAGTTAGAAATTGTAAAATGTCTGTTAAGTTTATGTGTATGGATTTGCGTGTCTGTCACATATGCTTGGGTATCTACAGAGGCCTGAAGGGGTCATCAGATCCTCTGGAACTCAAGTTCCATGCATGTGTGGGTTGCCGTGTGTGTGTGCTGGGATCTGAACTTCAGTCCTCTGGAAGAGCAACAAGTACTCCTAACCCCTTAGCTATGTTCCCAGCCCTCTATGGCCTCAGCTCCTTAAGATAATAGTGAGACTGGCACAGAAATACAACCACAGAATGTAAAGGGCATGGTGTGTTCAGGGATCTGTCAACAGCTCTCTGTATAAATAGTTCAACTGAGAAGTTGGTCTAAAAGGCAATCATGGGGCAAGCACCGTGTGCCAAGCTGAGGGACATGACGGTAAATGGAATTCATCACTCATTTTTATTCAGCTTCATCAGAATGAAGATGTCAACCGTGACAATATTTGATGAGAAATTTGTGTGTGTGTGTGTGAAAATACTATGGAAATGAGCAAGTTCTTTGAAGACTCGAAGTACTTGTGTGCTAGTTGAGTTCCTCTTACGTAAGATGAAGGAGAAGGTAGGAGAATTCCTTCGATTGACACAGGATCGTAATACCTAGATGTTTCAAGGACACATTTCAGGTTAAATTTGATAGTATTATATATGTTAAAAAAAACTACAGCAAAGTAGCAGAGCTTATTTATAAAGACTGAGTTTGTTTAACGGGAACGTTTTTAGTTCAACCCCCACAAGACTATTTCCTTTAAGCCCAAAGCAAGGGATGGCCACAAAAGCAAACAAAGCATTCACTGCAGAACACTCCAAATGATCATTAAGCTATTTCAAGGGGTTTGGTATGGAAAATCGAAAGTTTTAAAGTTTACATACAAATTAACGTACTAGACTTTTTCTGTCTTCTTGTGTATGTTGTCTTGTTGTTCATAATTCTACATATGCTTTGAATACAGCCCTCTCCTGGCAGGCTGCAGAAAAATAAAGGATTATCCGACTTAAACCAAAATGTAGTATCAAAATGTACTCTTTCATAGAAAATTGGGTTTATCTGAAGACGGTGAGGGGTGATGCTATTTTCTCACTGTGTTACTGTCTCTGCCTCCAACTCGCGATCCCCAGCCTCCTGAGGGTCTAGGACGGTGCACATCACTTTACTACTGGGTTGAATCATTCCCCAGTGACGTAACCAGAATTGTGTTTTGGGAAATTTTTAGAGCCACAGGTCGGTAGGTGGAAGGGGAGAAATCAACAGGCGGTTTTAGGTGCTGTGTCTGGAAGCAGATGACGAATACTCACAACCTGGATTACTGAGGAGGGGAGGGAGGGATGGTTCTGATAACTTAAGGAGGCTGAAATATTAATGTCTATGTGTGGGAGAGGAGGAAAGAGATTAAAATAACCACCACGTCGTGGACTCTGGCGACTGGGTAGAAGAGGATTTTCTTGAACCTTTGTAGGTGCCGAGAAGTGTGTTAAATATTGACTGACTAGATGTAGGTTGGGAATGCATGTACGAGGGGAAGGACAGACAGCCACAAATCGTGATGATTTCAGTTCCGAACAGGTTGAATTCAAGGCATCAGCTACATTTGAGCTTCTTTCCTGGTCCTTACACAGTGTGCAGCGATGCAAAGCATTAGTGTACACTGCATTTTGGGGCATATCGTATGCTTACTATCTGTTCTCTGTATTAATTCTGTGAATTCCAGGGCTGGGTATGCAGCTCCGTGGTAGTGCTTAGCATGTGTGAGGTCTCTCATTCGAGCCCAGCGGTTAGACAAACAACTCCCCAGAAAGCAAAGACTTAAGTCCTGAGAGTTCAAATAACACGTCTACTTTATGGGACTCTTGATGATTTTAGTAACTCGTTCAGGGCCTCCTTATAAAGCGAGGGCTCTGGTGTTCAGCAGGCAGCTGGAGATCAGAGGCTAGATGCCAGGAGAGAGATCCGAGCTGAAATCAGAGCTTTGGGGTCACTTGAATCCAGGTCAGGATGTCGAGATCACCAGATATATGAGAAGAGAAAGAGGAACAGGATAGTTCTGTTAAAGATACTCATGTAAAAACAGCAGAGGAAGACAAGCCAGTAAGGGCCAGAGAAATCGATGAACAGGAGAGCTAAGAATGATTTCACAGGAGCCAAGAGAGAGGAGAGCTATGAATGTGTCCATCGGTTAGGGCAAGTGGGAAGTCATTAATGATCTTTGCTAGATCTGTTTTATGGAATACTTGGGACAGAAAGCTTGTAAAGTGAGCTGTAAAATCAGCAGGCAGAGCCGGGCAGTGGTGGCGCACGCCTTTAATCCCAGCACTTGGGAGGCAGAGACAGGCAGATTTCTGAGTTCAAGGCCAGCCTGGTCTACGGAGTGAGTTCCAGGACAGCCAGGGCTACACAGAGAAACCCTGTCTCGAAAAACAAAAAACAAACAAACAAAACAAAACAAAAAATCAGCAGGCAGACCTGTTGACCTGTTACCTGTTTTCCTGGTTTTTCTAACTGTTCTATGCCAGATTACCAGTGTGTGTGTGTGTGTGTCTGTGTGTGACTGTGTGTTTGTATGTGTGTCTGTGTCTGTATGTGACCGTGTGTCTATATGTGTGTCTGTGTGTGTGTCTGTATGTGTGTGTCTCTATATGTCTGTTGGCCATGTACACATTGTGATATGTGTGGGAGGATCCAGAAGACTTGCCCTCCATAGGTATTCTAAGGTATGAATCAGTGAAAGGAACTCATCCTACTTGAGTTGCTTTGTCATCGCTCTTCTCTGTGCCAGATCTCACAGTGGAGACTGTGACTGCTCACTCACCTGAGTGTGATGGGTCCAATTGGATCATGGGTCACAGAGTGTCCAGGGCGTGCTCACATCCCTGGAGATATATCCATAGTCATTGTCTTAGTTAGGATTTCTATTCCTGTACAAACATCATGGCCAAGAAGCAAGTCGGGGAGGAAAGGATTTATTCAGCTTATACTTCCACACTGCTGTTCATCACCAATGGAAGTCAGGACAGGGACTCAAGCGGGTCAGGAAGCAGGAGCTGATGCAGAGGCCATGGAGGGATGTTACTTACTGGCTTACTTCCCTTGGCTTGCTCAGCCTGCTTTCTGATAGAACCTAGGACTACCAGCCCAGGGATGGCACCACCCACAGTGGGCCCTCCCCCTCTTGATCACTAGTTGAGAAAAAGCCTTACAGCTGGATCTCATGGAGGCATTTCCTCAACGGAGGCTCCTTTCTTGGTGATAACTCCAGCTTGTGTCAAGTTGACACACAAAACTAGACAGCACAGCCATCGAATGCGAATAGATCCTCAGATGGGGGTGGGACTTTGTGACTTCCTCCTTGAAAATATTTACTGTTCCTCTTTCTCTCATTGTTCCCCAACGAGGGTCACCTTTGAAGAAGGATGCTCAGTGGAAGAATTGCCTCTACTAGGTTGTAGATTGACATGTCCGTATGTATGCATGTGCACGTGTGTGCTTTAAAGATTTGTTTATTGTTGTATATCTGTGTGTACGTCTGAGTGTATGAACATATGGACACTGCGTATGTGTTGGTGGCTGTGAAGGTTCAAAGAAGGTATTGGAGCATCACCCAGAAGTAGACAGTTACAGTATTACAGTTCCTTTCTGAGACAATCCTCAAGAACACCAGGGAAGGTAGATCTTCAAAGTGGGCAGAACTTGAGGCAGTACATATGGTTGTGCGCTTTGCTTTGAAGGAAAAATGGCCAAATGTGCAATTATATACTGATTTATGGGCTGTAGCCAATGGTACGGCTAAATGTCTAGGCATGTGGGAGGAGCTAAATGTCATGCGGGAGGAACGTGATTGGAGAATTGATGGGAAAGGCACTTGGGGAAGAGGTATGTAGATATAGATCTGGAGGGCAGAGGGTTCTTGAGGGCATCTCTTGGTGTTATCACATCCTGTAATTAAAGTCAGTGGGAAACTACACACCATCATCCAGGAAGGATAATAAACATTTCAGGAAAGAAGATACGCGTTCCTCCTTCAGGTAAAGGACTAAGACCTGCTGAGGTTCTTGCAGAGAGTAGAAGAAACACACGCAGAATGTTATAAACACCAATTAAGGCCACACGACCCATCACATAAATGAGACGTGCCACTACTGTGAACACTTCTGTCTTACTAAGAATACTACATTTCCAGAAACTCACAGCTGGTCACAGCGCAGAGAAAAAGGTGTCTGTGGAGTTCTCAGGCATAGATGAGACATCTGTGTCCTACCTCCTTGCCTAAGAGGAAGGGAATATCTTGGAAAAGGAGGCTGAAAGGTTGTGGGAGCAAGAGCTGGTAAAATCTCCAACCAAACAGTGCCCTCTGGACATGACAGCAGCACTGTCGCACTCATGAGCTTACCACTTCTGTGGTTGTGTGTGGTTGACACACACAGACTCATGGCCATCAATATTCAGCATGGAGTCATGGGGGGCTCACGAGTCCCCCACCCCTAATTGGGGAGCTACTTATATTTGGCTGTTGAGAGAGAGAGCAGTTTTCTGTAGGGGTATGTTGACTGTCCTACAGTGAGCGACTCTACACTGTACATATGTGGGCAGCATTAATTGGATTTTGGGGGTTATTTAAAAAGGGAGGTGCTGAAGAGAAGGAGAGAGGGAGATGGAGAGAGAGAGAGAGAGGTGAGAGAGAGAGAGGAGAGGTATGTCTGAGTAGTTAAGAGTGCTGGCTATTCTCTAAAGGACCTTGATTCAATTCCCTACACCTACATGGCTGTAACTCCAGTTCCAGGGCATCTCATGCCCTTGTCTGACATTTGCAGGCACCAGGCACATTCACACACACACACACACACACACACACACACACACACACACACGGATACATATATATTTTGAAACAGACATAAATTGGGAGGAGGGCCAGGGGGTAGGGGAGGCTCTGGGGGAGGAGTTAGGGGGAGAGGTGAGATGTGAATATGACCAGAACACATAGCATGCATGCATGAAATTCTCAAAGAACTAATGACAATATCGTTTTGAAAACAGCAGCCAAGTGTGGTGGTACACATGTTTAATCCCAGCACTTTGGAGGCAGAGAGACAGGCAGATCTCTGTGAGTTCAAAGCCAGCGTGATCTATATAATGAGTTCTAGGAAGTCTCAAGGCCTTTCAGGACAAACAGATTGCTGAGGTGTTTGGCACTGAGTCTGTCTGCTGTGCTGTCATCACAGACAGTGAGTATTGCATAAGCCAATCCAAACATCCCTTTTGTAATATATTATCAGTCTACTGATTCTTTTCCTCTAGAGAACCCTAGAGATACATAGTGAGACTTTGTTTCAAAAAACTATAGACCAGAAACAAACAAAAAACTCAAATAGTGCATTTCTAGTTCTATATAAGATATGTGGAATCATGACATTGTTGTCTTCATTTGGAAATGAGGCACAAAATGAGGCACGGTCAATCGGATGTCAAGCTGACCAAGGGTGGAATTTTGGTAGTTAATCTTTCAGGTTGTCAACTTGATCTGATCTAGAAACTAAGAAAAAATGCCTCTAGGCTGGTCTGTAAGGGATTAGCAGAGGAAGGAAGCCCTTCCCTCAGAGTGAGTGGCACCCTCTGGTGAAGGTCTACACCCAAATCTGAGGGAGAAACTGTTGGCTATTCCTCCTCGCTAACTTGGAACTCTGCTCTCTTGGCCAGCATAGATTGAACACCTGAGGGTCTCCAGGAAGTCTCAAGGCCTTTCAGGACAGATTGCTGAGGTGTTTGGCACTGAGTCTGCCTGCTGTGCTGTCATCACAGACAGTGAGTATTGCATAAGCCAATCCAAACATCCCCTTTGTAATATATTATCAGTCTACTGATTCTTTTCCTCTAGAGAACCCCAGTATGTGTGTATATAATGTAGTTTGAACAAATTCCCCTCCATTCACCTCTTTTCCCCTCTCCCATGGAACTCCTTCCCCTAACAAGTTCTCTCTCCAACTGTCTTGTCTTTTCTGGATGAGGGACCTTCTGAGTGCTATTAGGGTGCATGTACTAGCATGGGTTGGGGGTTATTGACTGTATCGTGGGTACCTGGTACAGGGACCCCATCGATTTTCACACTAAGACTGGAAATTCAGCAGAGAATAGACTGTGAATTTGTTAATTTGTTGTTTTCTGTTGTTTGGGGGTAGCATCTTGATTTGTAGCCCTGGTTATCTTTGAACTTGTTGTAATCCTCCTGCCTTAGCCTGTCTAGTGCAAGGATTACAGGCAATATGCTACCACATCCAGCTCAAATGGACTGTTCTGTTGGTGATTGTATGTTAGCACCTCACAGTTTCCCAATGTCTGACTCAGAGTAAATGTTTGTTGAATGAAAATGATGTTTGAACTGACTCTCATAATACATAATACATAAAAGACAATATATAATATACAATATACAATATATAATATAATTAATATGTAATTAATATACCATATATCATATAACACATGACACATACAATATATGATATAATATGATATATAATATGATATAATATGAAATATGATATATAGATATGTGATATATGATAATATGTATTATTTTCTAAGTGGATAAGAGTTGGGAAGAAAAGAAATATGTACTGAAGAAAATGTAGAGGTAATGTAATTGACTGGCTATACAGTGTCTTTTGTACCAGTCAGGAGGGAGGCAGAGAATCATTTGAACACAGGTGTTCAGGGCCAGCCTGGGCCACACAGTAATGTTGTTGAAAAACCAGAAAAACTTATCCTCTGGCGCATACTGGAATCTGAATTGTATAGATTCTCATCTTGCAGCCGTTGTGGGGGGGTCTCATTACGTGGTTATCTCATTACCTCCTCCCTTATCTTTCACCTTTAGTCACGGTGACTGCATCGTTCAGCCAACACTTAAAGACCGACCAAAGATGGTGAGCAGCTCTCCAGGGCTCTATATAGAGGCAGGCAACTGTGAACACTAACCTCTCCTTTTCTTTTAAAAATTGTTTTGTAGTTAGCCTGTAAAGCAACTATGGGCTATCATGGGCTACTGCATAGCATTTACATTTTGATACATTTAGCATTACACTTCATTATTTGTCTCCCCCCACCCCCCCTTTTTTTTTAACCGCTTCTCCCTGGTCCTCTTTCTCCCTGAAAAGCTTTTACTTTCACGTCACATGGGTTCCATTACCATTTTGGAGATAGTGTCTCATGTGACCTCAGACTTCCTATGTATTAGTTGAGATGTGTGCTAACTAGGCATGGAGCAATTGTGATATCTCATGGCCAATGTAATGAATTTCGACAGACCTTCAGGCGGGTCTATATTTACAAATTGCTTTTCTTGTATTATTTCACCCAAACTATTGAGTCTTCTGATTCCTCATCAGCAAATCCCTGACTAATGTATTCTCAGTTGCCACTGTAAGATCCTAAAACGTTCTTTTAACATTTATTTTATGTGTATAGATGCATTGCTTGCATGTGTCTGTGCACCATGTGATGCAGTGCCCTCAGTGACCAGAAGAGGGAGTCAGATCCCCTGGGACTGGGTTATAAATGGTTGTGAGCTGACACGTGGATGCTGGGAATAGAATCTGGGTTCACTGGAAGAATAACCATTGCTCTTAACTGCTGAGCCACCTCTCCAGCCTCCCCTCTCATGCTTTTATTGAGACAAAGCTAGGAATGTTTCTTTGTAGCATACGTAACTTTTCTTTTTTAGATACTATCTTGACATATGGCTGATACTCTGGCCTCCCTCTTCCTGTTGCTGGAATCGTAGGCATTTGCCTCAACACCTGGTATTGTGTAACTGTGTATACAACTCCTGTTAAGATGTCTGTCACACCTTTTCTGCCTTCTCTCTGTTTCTCTTACTGGCAATCAAGACCAGGGCCGGTGCAAGTGGTCTTCTACTAAACCATATCCAAAGCCTTTTGTGTGACAAAATCTATTCTCTTTCTATTCAAGGACATTTCCTCATAATGTGGTTCTACCTGGTGACTCTTGTGGGCCTTTACCACCTTCTGCGTTGGTATCGTGAGAGGCAGGTGGTGAGCGGTCTCCACGACAAGTATGTCTTCATAACGGGCTGTGACTCCGGCTTTGGGAACCTGCTGGCCAGACAGCTGGACAGGAGAGGCATGAGGGTGCTGGCTGCATGTCTGACGGAAGAGGGAGCCGAGCAGCTGAGGAGCAAGACATCTGAGAGGCTGGAGACAGTGATCCTTGATGTCACCAAGACAGAGAGTATTTCAGCAGCCACTCAGTGGGTGAAGGAGCGTGTTGGAGACAAAGGTACAAAGAAGTATTTGCACTTTTAATTTGTTTAGGCAGGAATATGCAAAGCTGTATAATGTGTATATGCCAAGAAACAGGGTTTAAAACATTGGCTTTGCTGAGCAGTGGTGGCACACGCCTTTAATCCCAGCACTTGGGAGGCAGAGACAGGTGGATTTCTGAGTTCGAGGCCAGCCTGGTCTACAGAGTGAGTTCCAGGACAGCCAGGACTACACAGAGTAGCCCTGTCTCGAAAAAACAAAACAAAACAAAACAAAACAAAGCAAAACAAAACAAACATTGACTTTGTCACTTGAAGGACTGTCATGACTTTTTTCCTTCCTACCTTCCTTCCTTCCTTCCTTCCTTCCTTCCTTCCTTCCTTCCTTCCTTCCTTCCTTATTTTTTCCTTTTTTCTTTTCTTTTTTTTTAAAGATTTATTTATTTATTTTTTTATTTAATGTATATGAGTACACCATTGCTCTCTTCAGACACACCAGAAGAGGGCATCAGACCCCATTACAGATGGTTGTGAGCCACCATGTGGTTGCTGGGAATTGAACTCAGGACCTCTGGAAGAGCAATCGATGGTCTTAACCGCTGAGCCATCTCTCCAGCCCTCCTTCTTTTTTTCTTAAAATCTTCAATATAGTGATATTTATTTCTTTTTATTTAGAAATTCATTCTTCAATAATTTCCTGCAGTATATATATTTTTCTATTCTTTTCTACCCCCCAACTCTTCCAGTCCCTCCACCAACACAACTTCACATTCTTTCTTTCTCTTAAAAATAAAAACAAAAGGAAAAAGCCACTAAAAAGAAGGCATCTGATCCATGCTGCATGATTTCACCAGAGTTCAGGCCCCGCCCTGACTATGCTGATGTACTCAGTATCACTCAACTGGAGAAAACTGATTTCTCCTTTCACAGCATTTACCATTTGCTAATAGCTTCTCAGTTAGTGGTGCGACTTTGTGCTGACTTCCCTCCTTTGTGCAGGGATCTAGTCTGGCTTGTGTCCCCTCCCCCTCCCCTCCTTTCCTTCATCCTCCCCTTCTCTCCTCTCTTCCCTGTCTTCCCCTTCTCTTCCCCTTCTTCCCCCTCCTCCCCTCCATCTTTTTTTCTCCTCCCCTCCTCTTTCCCCTCACCCTCCCCCTCCTTTCCCTCACCCTCCCCTTTCTTCTCTCCCCTCTTCCCTGTCCTCCCCTCCTCTTCCCCATCTTCCTCCTCCTCTTCTCCCTCTTCTTTCCTCCTCCCCTCCTCTTCCCCCTCCTCCTTCTCCTCCTCTTCATCTTCCCCCTCCTCCCTCTCCTCCTTCTTTTCCTCCTTCTTCCATCACTACCAATGAAGTTCAATTTGTTTTGCCCATATTTTTTTTTTTTTGCATGTGTAACCGTCCACTGGAGTTTGGTCAACTTAGCAGGGGCTACACTTCCAGCAGCTACCAATTGCCATTAATTCCTTTGCTATGGGCAGAATTTCATGCTCACCTCTTCTCTCCATGCTGGAATTTTATGTGGTAGAGCTTGTGTGTGTTGTCACAATAGTTGTAAGTTCATGTGTTCAGCCTTCCTTGTAATCACCTCCTGCCTCTGGCTCTTACACCCTTTTGCCCCCTTCTCTGTAATGACCCTTGAACTTTGAGAGGAGTGGTATGATATAGATCTCTCATTTAAGTCTGGGCATTTTTTTTGTTTTGTTTTTCGAGACAGGGTTTCTCTGTGTAGCCCTGGCTGCCCTGGAACTCACTCTGTAGACCAGGCTGGCCTCAAACTCAGAAACCCACCTGCCTCTGCCTCCCAAGTGCTGGGACTAAAGGCGTGAACCACCATCACCCGGCCTTGTTACGGGTGTTTTACCTGCATGAATATCTGTGAAACCAGAAGAAGGCATTGGATCCCCTGGGACTACAGTAACAGAGAGTTAAACCATCCGTGTGGGTGCTGGTAATCAAATCCAGGTCCTCTGGCCTAGAACCCTTAACTGCTGAGCCATCTCTCTCCAATGTCCAAGAGGTTTTTTGTTTTTGTTTTTTAGATGTAGGTTATTTAGATTTTATTTCTTCTTTAAGGTATGAAACAAAGGCTGTTGTTATAATCTTGTGAAACCATACCTGACTTCCCAGACCAAGGTTTTTGTTCCATATTCTCCCCCACTAAACTTCAAATAGTACATAAGGTTTTCATCTCTTTTCATCCCTTTAGTTGTTCCTCTAAAACATTCGGCTGCTTACTTAACTTATCAAGGGCAATTTCCCCCTTAAAGTATCTTATTTTTTGTGATTGCCTGTATGATATGTGTGTGTGTGTGACATACATATGCACTGGTGTGCGTGTGGAGATTAGAGAGTTTCCATCTTTACATGGGCTCCATGTAAACCCAAGTCATCGGGCCTGCTAGGCACACTTTACCTACCAAGCCGTATCTCATCAGAGACTTTTCTTGTGTTATTGATCTTATTATTATCTTTGTTATTATCAGTTTTTCTTGACACAGAGTCTCACTATGTAGCCCTGACTAGTCTGGAACTCCTATATAGACTAGGCTGGCCTTGAACTCACAGCATTTTTCCTGCCTGTGTTGCCTGAGTACCCAGATAACAGGTGTGCACCTCAATGGCCACTTTCACCATTCTTTCTTTCTTGAAGCTTCCGTCTAAAGTGACTTTCTTCCTAACTGAACATATTCCTTAGAGTTTATTTTTTATTTTGAAAAATATGTATGTATGTATGTATGTATGTATGTATGTATATGAATGCTCTATTTGCATATTAAGTCTGCATGGCGGAAGAGGACATCAGATCCCATTATAAAAAGTTGTGAGCTACCATGTGTTTGCTGGGAATTGAACTCAGGACATCTGGAAGAGCAGCCAGTGCTCTTAACCTCAGAGCCATCTCTCCAGCCCTGAGTACTGTATAAACCTCTCTCTTTCTCTTTCTCTCTCTCTCTCCCTA
>NW_021620409.1:117313-141984 GCF_004785775.1 Grammomys surdaster | reverse complement strand
TCTCTCTCTCTCTCTCTCTCTCTCTCTCTCTCTCTCTCTCTCTCTCTGACATGATAGTTCACAGTTGTAATCTGAGCATTTCGGTGGTTGAAGGAAGAGTATCATTAGTTGCAGGTCATCCTGGGCTATGGAGAGAGATCTAGTCTCATTTTTGTTTTTTGTTTTGTCTTTTCTCTAGCATTTTTAGCTGTTTATTAAGGAAAGTTTGTCAGCATAAGTAGTTGTTGGTTTTTTTATCAGGAATATGAGTATCGATTTATGTTTTGTTGTTTTAGGACTCTGGGGTTTGGTTAATAACGCAGGAGTGTTACAACCATTTGCCTACCTTGAGTGGTACAGGCCAGAGGACTACACATCTATCTTTCAAGTGAACCTCATTGGTCTGACCCAGGTGACTTTGAGCATGCTTTTCCTGGTAAAGAAGGCTCGGGGCAGGATTGTCAACATCTCCAGTGTTTTGGGAAGAGTTGCGTTGTTTGGAGGATTCTACAGTTGCTCCAAATATGGAGTTGAGGCATTCTCAGACGTGCTAAGGTAACTGTTCGATAAAATCCAGAGTGCCGCATACGTCACAGCTGCACACATTGTGCTCTGTACTTCAGACACTACCTCCCTTCCGTGCGCCCCACATCTCTTCTGTTGTTTGACACAGATCTCACTCTGTAACCCAGTCTGGCCTGAATCTCACTGTATATCTCTTGTTGGCCTCAAGAGTAGGCATTCCTCGTGACTTGGCTTTCTGTATGCTGAGATTACAAATATGAACCACCTTAAGTCCTTTGTTGTTTTGAAACAGGGTAGCCCAGGCTAGCTAGCCTCTACCTTACTTTCAGGTAGCTGAGGCTGGCCTTGAACTCCTGATCATACTGCTCTAACTTTCTAAGGGCTGGGGTTACAGGTGTGTCTTATTGTCTAGCTAAAAAAAAAATCTTTTTTAGGCAGGATCTTACTATGTACCCCTGGCTGGGTCAAGAGAAGTCTGTTGGCTTTGTCTCAAAAGTGCTGGAATTAAAAGTGTGCACTACAATCCTGTCCAGTTCAAAACCCCTGTATGTGGGGTATTGTTTCTAGTTCATGGAAACTGAGACCAAAATTCAATCCCCCCCTTTCTTTTTCTTTTTTTCTTTTTTTTTTTTTTTTCGAGACAGGGTTTCTCTGTGTAGCCCTGGCTGTCCTGGAACTCACTCTGTAGACCAGGCTGGCCTTGAACTCAGAAATCTGCCTGCCTCTGCCTCCCAAGTGCTGGGATTAAAGGCATGCACCACCACTGCCTGAGACTCCCCCCAAAATTTATCTGTAAGTCAAGAAGTGACAGGATGGTGCTCTGGCCTGAGGCCTTTAGCTCTGTAGCTATGTCACATTTAGTCCTCAAGATTCCCTTCTGAGGAGAGGGTGGCTTTGTTTTTCTTCCTGAAAAACAACTTGTCTCTGTCTCTCATGGTGATGCCTTACTCCGTATCTTTTTACTTGATATATTTTTTTTATTACAATTTCAATTTATCATGGGACCTCTCGGTCTTTCTTGAATCTAGCTCATTGGGTGTGTGTGTGTGTATGCATCTGCTACTGTTGATCGAACTCTGGGCCCTATATACACTAGGCAGTCATTTGACCACTAAGGTACATATCCTTTCCTGAATTCATGCATCTTTTTAAAAAAAAACAAATTATTTATTTTTTGTATATGAGTACACTGTCACTGTCTTCAGACACAGCAGAAGAGGGCATCGGATCCCATTACAGATGATCATGAGCCACCATGTGTTTGCTGGGAATTGAACTCAGGACCTCTGGAAGAACAGTCAGTGCTCTTAAACCACTGAGCCATCTCTCCAGCCCTCGGTTCATGTATCTTGTGTGTCACTGACATCACATTGTGGGACAATGCTAAGTGCTTATTAGTCATCAGGCCATACTGTAAGAATTTTACATCTGTTAAATCATTTCTTCTCTTGTGGTTCTTAGCCCTTACGTATTAGGTAAACGCTCAATCACTGAGCTGTATCTGACACCCAAATTATTTAAGATAGTGCCTTCACTCTACTGCAGGACTGCAGAGAGGAGGTTAAGTATTTACTATGTCACATGGGTAATAGCAGACAGAGTCACTGTCTAGACCTAAGACTGTCCCTCTTCCCATCAAGCAAGTACCCTGGTCCAATCAGCTGTAAACATGAGAACATGTGTAGTAGTCACTTGGCACAGAATATTTCTGTACAAACGCTCTTTAGCAGGGGTTGATCTTGGGAAATGAGACTTGAATATGACCTCATGGTAGCCATTAGATTCTTGTGGATATAGTGCATTATCACAAGTAGTTTAAAGTTTATGGTGTTTTAAAACAACATGCTATCCCCTCGTTGTTCTTCCAAGTCAAAAATCTGCAGTCAAAGTCATTGACAGAATCTCCTTCTTTCTGATTGCCTGGGGAGGCTCATCACTTGCCTCTTCCTGGTTGCCTGAAGACCTGACCCACTGAGAGATTTTTGAGGTGAGGAACTCAGTCTTGACATACTCAGTTCATACATATAAGCACTTAGCACAGCACCTTCATACATATAAGCACTTAGCACAACACCTTCATAACCAATGCTATTTCCTCTATTACTTCTTTTCCTTTCCCTTCCTGGGTACCTAACACTTTAAAAATATTTATTTTTATTTTATGTGTATGAGTGTTTGTCTGCATGTAGGTGTGTGTACTGTGTCCATTTCTGGCGCTTGTCTTGGTCAGAAGACTATGTCAGATGCTCTGGAACTGGAATTATGGTCGATTGTAAGCCGCCATGTGGGTACTGGGAAACAAACCTTGGACTTCTGGGAGAGTAGCGTGTGCTCTTGTTGAAAAAGCAGTTGAGGGACTAGTGAGATGGATCAAAGGGCAAAGGTGTATGCCACCAAGTCTGATGACCCGAGTTCTATCCCTGGAACTCCTGCATGCAGAAGGGAGACAACTGACTCCTGCCAGTTGAACTCTGACCTCTAACAAGTGTGATTTGATAAACACACACACACACACATGCATGCAAGCACACATAGACACACATGGAGACATACACATATACATACATGCACACACAGACATACTCTTTCACACACTCATCATTCAAGCATACACACATACACACAGAGAGTCATACACATACATACATGTACACACAAACACACTCACCCACACTCATGCACACACACACACAAACCCATACACATATACATACATGCATATATAGATACACTCAAACACACATATGCACACACATACACATGTACATGCACATACTTACAAGCATACCTACATGCACACACATGCATGCACACACAAACATACAAAGTCAAATCTAAACAAAGCAAAAGAGCGGAACAGATTAGTGGTTAGAGGACTTGGTGTAATCATGTTCCCATGATTGGATCTAGGAATGTTTAAATTACTATTTTTTCCTATTTTTTTTTTGTTCTTTATTTTATGTTTTTGAGACGGGGTCTCACTGTGTAGCCCTGGCTGGCCCAGAATTCACTATGTAAACTAGGCTGGCCTGGAACTCATAGGGATCCACTTGCCTCTGCCTCCTAAGTGCTTGAATTCAAGGTGTGTACCACCTCTCTGTCCTTTAAAATCTTCAGTGAAACTATTGGTGTGTGTCTATGTGTCTGTGTGTCTGTGTGTGTCTGTGTGTGGGGGGGTGCTGGGGGAAGGAGCTAAAATGGTGACTGTTTTATCAAAGGAGGTAACTTAAATAGTTTGGTTTCAGGCGTGAGATTCAAGCTTTCGGGGTGAAAGTCAGCATAATTGAACCCGGGAGCTTCAAAACAAGAATGACGGATATAGAGTTAAGCATTGACAGAGTCAAGAAAGCTTGGGAAGCAGCCCCTGAACACATCAAGGAGTCCTACGGACAGCAGTTTTTTGACGACTGTAAGTTTGTGTGTGTGTGTATGTGTGTGTGTGTTTGGTGTATGTGTAAGTACGAAAGTGTGTGGTGTGTGTTTCCCTGCACATGTAGAGAGAGCAGAGGAGGACTTTGGGTGTCATCTATCACTCTCCACCTTAGTTTTTTTTTTTTTTTTTTTTTCCTCCTGAGACAGGGTTTCTCTGTGTAGCTCTGGCTAACCTGGAAACTTGGTCTGTAGACCAGAGTGGCCTCGAACTTACAGAGATCTGCCTGGCCCTGCTTTCCACGAGTCAAAGGTGTGTGCCGCCACAGTTGGGATCCCCACTGTAGTTTTTAAGACAAGGTCTTTGAACAAGCTTGCTGCTCATCATTTCAGTCTGATTGGCTGGTCAGGAATTCCCTGGATCTACCTCTCTCCATCCTGGGGTTACAGCCATGGCATGGATTCTGGGAATCTAACTCAATGAATGGCAAGCAGACATATTCATGTCTTACCTGCAGTGTCCCCAGCCCCAGGTTTTTTGTTGTTGTTGTTTTTTGTTTTGTTTTTTATTTTTTTGATAGAGATTATAGAGAAAATGGGTATGTTTGCAAAAGAAAAAAAAGACAGGCGGCTTCTAAGGACACTCTTTGGCATGTACCAAGTACTACACAGAAACCCATATATAAGGAATACAGTTCATGATTATACTAATATGAAATGCCCATGCAAATCCGTAGAGACCAACACATTATATGTTGCCTTGAGTTCATTGGATTGGAGAGAAAAGAGTGGCTTTGGGAATTATATGTTTGTATGTGTATTTGCTTATGTATTTATGTGTATATATGTGTGCTTGTATGTGTTTACGTGTGTAGGTTTATGTATATGTATGTGTGTTTATGTTTTAACTGTGTACAAATGTATGTGTTTTACATGTGAATGTATGTGTGTGCATATATGCATGTGTGTATATATATGTGTGTGATGTCATGATGTCATGTGGTGATCAACCCCAGGACCACGAATGTTCTAGGTGACAACCCTACCATTGAGCCACATGTCCATCCTCCAGGGCTAATCTTAGGAGTGGAGAATTTGTCCTAAAGTTTGACAACTCTACATGGTGATCACAAAGCTCTAAATACACTAAAAATCAAGGGTTTACATATTTTAACTGGCTAGATTTTAATGATATATATAAGTTATAACAAAAATGCACAGATTTACCACAGAGGGCCAGCAAAATAGCTTAGCCGGTAAAGGTATTTCCTCTAGAAGCCTGGTGACTTGAGTTCAATCCTAGAGTCAACCCCACAAAGCTGTCCTCTGACCTCCACACGTGTGGTGTGCAATGTGCACGCACATATAAATATGCCTTCAATAAATAAATAATAAAATTTCCAATTGGAAAAGGAGATTCGTGTACTTATATTGAATAAGTCATGGAACTGAGTTTTAAAAATAAAGTTTACTAAGGAAGGGTGTGGTACACCCAGCATTTGGGAGGCAGAGGCAGACAGATCTCTGTGAGCCAAAACTACATAGAGAGACCCAGACTCAAACAAACAAACAAACAAACAAACCAAAACAAACCAAACAAAAATTAATCTTTTCTAGAATTAAAATAAAAGCACAGGTTTGAGCTTTATGTTTGTGATGATCATGTTGGGAAGCACAGGTCTGGCCTGGAATCCTGGTCTTCCCAGGAGTGCACTGTAGTTAGACTTCTGTGACCACGTGCAACGATAACAATCCAGAGAATTGCGGGCTGACCCTCTTCCTCTGATTCTTCAGTTTGCAGCACCACCAAACGAGAGCTGATGAAGTGCAGCACGAACCTGAGCCTAGTCACGGACTGCATGGAGCACGCTCTAACCTCCGTGTATCCTCGCACCCGGTACTTGGCTGGCTGGGACGCCAGGTTTTTTTTCATCCCTCTATCTTATTTGCCTACGTCACTGGTCGACTACATATCGGCCATATCTAGGGGCAAGCCCGCTCAGGCAGTCTGAAGGATCCCGGATCAGTGCCTCTTGGAATAAAGAAGTGTCTCACTTATTCCAACGCAAGCTTTCTGCGCCGATATGCTCTCTTGCCTAAACCACTTATCTGGCCGTCTTTTCCTTTCTCTCCACCCCCACAGATGTCTGGTCTCACTCTATAACCCTGGCTGGCATTGAACTCATAGAAATCTGCCTGTCTCTCTCTTAATCAAGGTGTTTGCATTCCAGGTTACTATCTTAACCACTCTTTCCTGGGAATATTCCCATAGGGCATCACTCTTTCTTGTCTTATTAAACAGAGCCATTTTAGAACAATTTACCTTCTTTTTCTTTCTTTCTTAGAGTTATTTTTCACTATGTGTATGTATGTGTGTCTTTGTGGGGATGTGTTCACGGGAGTATCGATGCCTGAGGAGGTCAAAGTGGTAGAACAGAGGCAGTTGTGAGCCTCCCTAAGTGGGCGCTGGGACTTGAACCCTGGTCCTTTGCAAAAAGCAGCAAGTGTTTTAAACACTGAGCCATCTTTCCAGTCTTCAACTGAGTCTGTTTTTTTTTTTAATGATTTATTTATCTGTATTTTATGTACATTGTTTTTTTTTTTTTCCCCCTGCATGTTTGTCTGTGTGAGGGTGTCAGATCTCCTGGAACAGGAGTTACAGAAAGCTGTGAGCTATTATGTGGGTTCTGGGAATCGAATCCGGGTCCTCTGGAAGAGCAGTCAGTGTTCTTAACCACTGAGCCATCTCTCTAGCCTCCACTGAACCTGTTTTGATGTCATTACTTACATATATACTGATAGTTCTGTGATAAATTCTTATTTGAGAAAAATGAAGAATCATTTGAGTCTGTGTGTGCTTTTTAGAAATCAGTCTGTGTTATGGCCCCTATAACACACATTGGATTTTTCTTTATCGCCCCTTTTTAACAGCTACCATTTTCATCAATATATTTCTTCCTTATTTAAAAAGAAGTGCTTTTTAAAGTTTTAATTACAATAACATGCGCATACACTTTATAAAAAGCTGGTCTAGCAAGATGGCTCAGCAGGTAAAAAGGCTTGTCACATAGGTCGGATGACCTGCCTTAGGTCCTCAGAACCCACGGTGGAAGGAGAGAACAAATTTGTGAAAGCTGTTCTCTGACCAAACATGCTCCATGCATACAAATGCCTGCCCACATGTGTAATCTGTCTCTTTTTACTGGAAGGATTCTGGGCTAATGCCAACATGCCCAGCTACGACACAGTGGATTTCTCTGTTTACCAACATTCTTCCTCAGGATTTGTATTTCTGCACAAAAAACACCATGACCAAGAAGCAAATTTGGGAGGAAAGGGTTTATTCAGCTTATACTTCCACATTGCTGTTCATCAGGAAGTCAGGACAGGAGCTCACACAGGTCAGGAACCTGGAGGCAGGAGCTGATGCAGAGGCCGTGGAGGGGTGCTGCTTACTGGCTTGCTCATCATAGCTTGCTCAGTCTGCTTTCTTATAGAATCCAGGACCACCAGCCCAGGGATGGCACCAATGGGCTAGGCCCTTGCCCCTTGATCACTAATGGAGAAAATGTCTTACAGCTGGATCTCATGGAGGCATTTCCTCAAGGGAGGCTCCTTTCTCTGTGATAATTCCAGCTTGTGTCAATCTGACACACAAAACCAGCCAGTACACTAACTTGAGATATTCTTGTTTATTTCCTGTTATAAGATGTGAGAAATTAAATTAAAGCTATATTTCTAGTATAGGTTTATCATATTTTCTATCGATATTATTGGCATTGGCATTAACCATATGAAGAATGTTTATTGTTTAGAGTAACTTTTTTAAAAAAAGATTTATTTATTTTATGTATGTGACTACACTGTAGCTGCCTTCAGACACACAGAGGGGGACATTGGATCCCATTACAGATGGTTGCGAGTCACCATGTGGTTGTTGGGAATTGAACTCAGGATCATTGGAAGAACTGTCTAGTGCTCTTAACCTCTGAACCATCTCTCCAGCTCTAGAGTAGCTTTTTTGGTGTTTTTTTGTATTAAAAGACAGAATTTCACTACATAGCCTAGGCTGTCCTGGAACTTGCTATATATAGACTAAGTTAGTCCCAAACTCAGATTTACCTTCTTCTGCCTCCTGAATGCTGGGATTAAAGGTGAATACCACTATGCTAGGCTATAGTAACATCTTAAAAAAATTCCTGGGCTGGTGAGATGGCTCAGTGGTTAAGAGCACTGATTGCTCTTCCAGAGGTCATGAGTTCAAATCCCAGCAACCACATGGTGGCTCACAACCATCTGTAATGATATCTGATACCCTCTTGTGGGGTGTCTGAAGAAAGCGACAGTGTACATATAATAAATAAATAAATAAAATTAAAAAAAAATTCCTTGGATTTAATTACTGTATCGATATAAATTAAAAAAAAAGACTCTGGGATCATTGCTGAAGAAGAAGCAGAAAGATTGTAAGAACCAGAGGATTAGGAAGTTCGACGGGATACTATGTTTCCTAGTAACATCAGAAGCTACATTATATCTTACCAACATGGCCGCCTAAACAGGAGCTGACCAAGGAAAGCAATAAACACACTAACATGGGTGGGGAAGCCCAACAGGTCTCAACCCTACGCAGAGAACTACAGGCAACTAAGGAATCCCAAGAGTGTGAGAAACAGACTTCCCCCACTGGCTATCCAGTACCAAATGATCAGCCCTGACAATAAGAGTGACATATTACAGGCTGAGCAGGAATATATATGTATATGCATATACACAAACATGTGTAACAACAATAAATGGAAAAAGAACATGGATTTTAAAAAAGAGATCAAGGAGGTACTGGCATATGGGGGGGTTGACGGGAGAAAGAGAAAGAGGAAGTGATGTAATTATATTATAATCTCAAAAGAAGGAAGTAAAATTATTTGAGACAGGGTCTCTATGTTAGTCTTGGCTGTCCTGGAAATCTCTACATAGACCAGGCTGGCCTAGAATAAACAGAGACCCACCTTCCTCTGCCTTCCAAGGGCTGGGATTAAAGATGTGCACCACCACCCACCAGCTAATCTCTTATTCATTTATTGTGCTGGGGACTCAGCATGAGTCATACTTTAGGAGAGAAGTCTGAGAATTCCTGAGACAATGGTCAGACAAGAGTGGAGAGAGTTGGAAAAGTGAGACGATTTGCTTCCGGCAGTGGCTCAACTTAAAGAAAAACCTGTTTTCTTAAGATGGGCCCGATGATACATGGCTGAATGCTAGCACACAGAAGGCTGAGTCTGGACAGTTAGTTCTGGGACAACCTGGGCAACACGGTGAGACTCTGTCTCAAACAAAACAAAAACAAAAACAAACACAAACCAAAACCCAACCCAAAACCAAACCAAAAGACACACTACCACAAACCCCAGGGTTTGCTTTCCTAAGTAACAAGTTAGTAGATGCCTTATCTGTGGCAGGGTTAATGCATGTGTGTCTTCTAGCCTTTTCCTTTGGCATGTCACTGCAACACAACGGAACATTACAGATATTTTCAAGGCAGTAACAGTGTGCTGGCTAGCTTTATGTCAACTCGACACAAAAGACAGTCAGCGGGGAGCCTCAGTTGAGAAAATACTTCCATGAGAGCCAGCTGTAAGGCATTTCCTAAATTAGTGATTGATGAGGAGAGCCCAGCTCATTGTGGGTGGGGCCATCCCTGGGCTGGTGGTCCTGGGTTCTACTAGAAAGCAGGCTAAGCAAGCCATTGGGAGCAAGCCAGTAAGCAGCACCCCTCCATGGTCTCTACATCAGCCCCTGCCTCCAGGTTCCTACTTGTTTGAGTTCCTGTCTTGACTTCCTTCAATGATGAACAGTGGTATGGAAGTATAAGCCAAATAAACCCTTTCCTCCTAAGTCATCTATGAGGAATAGTAAAACTTTCTTAGAAAACCCCATGCATTTTTCTTTTATATAGAGTGAACATATACATTAAAATTATTACCTAAATTAGGACACTTTTGGAAGAGAAGCCAGCCATTATGAACAGTTTACAGAGGGATACCAGCTATAGACAAGCAGTGCCCTAGATAACTCAGTGCATCTCATCATATTAAATTATGTCACACAATCTGTCTATTTCACTGTGTGCTGCGTATTAGAATTCCTGAAAAAATGTCATTACAGAGAATAAATCTGACAGAGTTCCATATTGACTTGTAGTTCTGATCTCAGACAAAAAAATAGTCAAAGCCCTTCTTTTGAAGGTCAATTCCTTTCCTTTTCCAGTCACTGTATTTTAAGTTCTTTCTTCCACACCACAGCCAGGCTCCTTTATTTCCTTCAGTGACTTACTCCTCACTCCAGTGGCTGTTGATAAGTTTTCTACTATATCAAACATTGTCACGGTCCTGAAGTTCAGCCTAGAACATGCTGGGGTCGACTTTAGGCCTCATTCATCCTAGGCACTTTAAAACCGACACAGATTCACGAAAGTAGGACGTTCTTAGTAATGAATCTGACAGACAATAAATTTTCTCCTTCTGTGAATCTACAACAAAGGCTGAGCATAGTGGTGGATACCTTTAGTCCCAGCACTTGGGAGGTGGAGGCAGTGAGTTAGAGGCTAGTCTGGTCTGCATAGTGAGTTCTAGGACACCCAGGGCTGTGTAGAGAGACCCTGCCTCCAAAACAACAAACAAACATAAAGAAGCTGACACTGGGCCTTGGGACCTGAAGCTCACTGCTTCAGCTAGCCCGACTCGTGGTACAAAAGCATATGGGCTCCTTGGGTCTCCACAGCCTCATGCTGGGATTACAGGTATGCACCACCCTACCCAGATTTTTATGTGGGTTCTGGGGATCCAAACTCGGGTCCTTGTGTTTGTTCCGTAAACTCTTCACTGATGGAGCCCTGTCTCTAGCCCCTCATAATTCATACCCATCTCATAACACCAGGTCTTTCTAAGTCTCTCTAAGACGGGCACCTACTCTGTGTTCCCAGGTCCCTCCATTTCATCCTCACCCTCTTATCTACTCAAAACCAGTTCTGTGAGCATATTTATCAAGTTTGAAACAAAGTTTCACTTCTGCAGTTTCAGGAAGAACAATATACTTTGTTACAAGAGCAAAGCCCTCTGGACCCGCTTCACTCTCATGTGTGATTGCTTCTCTTAGGTGTAGGTGCTATCAAAAAGGACAAAGTTTTCCTCAACTTTAGCTACCTGATTTTAAAAGTGGTTTCTAGATGATGTGTATAACGGTGACAGCTCAAGTTATAAAAGTATAAAAGGCATAGGGAAGTCTGGGACAGGTTGTAATGATTTTAAAAGCACGAGTCACAGAAGTAAAACTGGATGCTCCCTCAGCCTTCATGATTCAGCGTCTGGCTGTGTAGTTACAATAGGGCCATTATTTGTCTCCTTGCAAGTTGGTCTCAAGGGGGCTCCAAAAGAGATTGTTTCTTGAACAGAGAAGTTGCTTAATAAATATTCATTGGATTTGAAAGCAGAGGTCCTCATTTACGATCCTTGCCAGCATGAAGATTTGCTCATCGGAATGTGCTTCAAGTTTCTGGTGTGGGTGGTAAGAGGAAGATGGGTTTATTTGGTACATCCAGGATTCACAGGCAATAGAATTAGAAAGTTCCCCCAAACAACTTTGGATGTGATTATATAATGAAGTTACCTGGAGCTGAGACATCTTCAGTCTAGACCCAAGGAAATATAGTGTCTCCTAAACACTTCCTACTTCACCTTTGCTTTTATGTTACATTTTGTTTTAAAACTGACAGTACATTTGTTGCAGAGAAAGATTAGCTAGAGAGGGAAACTCCATTTGTGTGGCTACAGGGAAGCTATCAACCATGCAGGAGTTGGTTACCCATGCTTCTGTAAGAAACCCCTTTCTACACTCTACAACTGATGGCTCAGATGGAACTTTGGTGGAATTGAACTCGGGTTTGGGTTGAAGCCTTGTAAGGAGTAGACCTTGCTTACATTACCCTAGGGCAGGGATTTTCAGAACAACTACTTCAGTCTCACTGACACATGCCTTCACTCCCAAAAAGAAAGGGAGCAAGAGACAGACAAACAGGAGAGAAGAAAAGAATTTAGCATGGTGTGGTTGCTAAGTGATAGCTCACAGCTCAGGGTAGTAAGGGGACATGGAGCATTGGTAATGTCTGCCCCTTTCTAGTTCTCAGACTGCTGGAAAGTTTGTGGCTACTTAGCAGATCCTCTCCATAACTTATGTATGCGCACTATACATATTCTTTTGATGTGTAAATGATTCTAATTTAGAAGTTGGAATAAGTTCCTGGCAGGAGCTAACCTGTTTTTTCCTGCCCTAGACTCGATGTGGCAATGGCAGCTGCCTTTCTGGAGGCTGATATGGCTGCCGATGCCAGATTTCAGAGCTTGGAGCAGATCTAAGTCGAGGCAAGGACAGAGTTAAGCTGCCAAGCTAAATAAGAGGCCTGGGTGCTGAGGTCCCGAGTCCTGTGGGAAAGAGAGGCCTGCAATTTAAAGACAGGCTTGGGGGCAGGTGTTTGTCCCTTTTCTGACCCTCCTGACTGTGCCCACAGGACTAACTGCTCCAGAGGAACCTGATATCTTTACCAGGTTTCCCTCCTACAATCAGCCTAGCCCGAGTCCCACAGAGCAAGGTCCCTGGCTCTCCCTGCAAGTGCCAGCCCATTTGAACAGACTTTCCTTTTTAATTTTACTGTTTATTTATTTGTTTTTGGTGAGAGGCTCCTACCTGTCTCGAAACCTGGTTTTTGTAGCCTAGGACAATCTTGAGCTTTTTCTGCGCCAGGATCGCAGATGTGGGGCACCACCCTGTGTTTATGCAGCGCTGAGGATTTGACCCAGGGCTTCAAGCTTGCCAGGCAAGCAGTCCACCAACTGGGCGTCGTTCCTAGCTCTGTTCTAAAGCCTCATTACCTCTTCTAAGCCAAACATCTTTCTTATTGTTTCCCATGGAACTTAGTCTTAACATGTCTTGGCATGGGGCTAGAATTACAGCTGTGTAAGGATTATTGGGGGGGGGGGGACCCTCTTGCCCAGTGGTCACCATCCTGTATATTCCACTCTCAAAGGAGTGAGCTTGTAGACTAACCTGTATCTATAGGTTTTCTATATGCTGGTTCTGGTAGCCATGTCTGTTGATATTCCTGGTACATCTTCTCTCCCTTGAAGCAGTTAGGAATCTTTCATTTCTCAATAAGAAGTTAATCAATCTTCTTGTTCATCTACTAAAGGACAGTGGTGGGCAGCATGGCCCCTCCCCAGGGACTTTTTCTAAAAGTCAGTTTAAAAATACAAATTTATTTAAAATTATTACCAAAGAGTTAAAATACTAAGATTTATACAGTAAGCAGGTGTGGGTATGTATGTGTGGCATTCATCTTTAATCCCAACTCTTGGGAGGTAGAAGCAGGCAGATCTCTCAGTTTGAGACTAGTGTGGTCTACAGAGTGAGTTCCAGGACAGCCAGAGCTACACAGAGAAACATTGTCTCAAAAAGTGTGTGTGTGTGTGTGTGTGTGTGTGTGTGTGTGTGTGTGAGAGAGAGAGAGAGAGAGAGAGAGAGAGAGAGAGAGATAATCTCATTCTTAGGATCAAGGATCAAGGCTCATTTGCTTTCTTGAAATCTTATCTTTCTGATTTAAAAACATTGTAAGTTTAGAATATTTTAAATTGTATATAAATGTAAAGAAATTGGCAACAAATGTATTGGTTTCTTTAGACTTAAAAAAAACCTTTTTATTGATTCTTTGAGAGATTCACATGTGCCCCAGTCCCATTCATCTCCCTTTCCCCTCATACCTGCCTTTCACCCTTGTAACTTCTCCCCCAAAATAAAACACACATAACCAACCAATGACAACAATAACAAGAGTATAGAAAATATCTCATTGTGGAAGCTGTACTGTGTATGTCCCTCTGTCCACACATCTTCACTTGTAAATGTGCATTGCAATGAGTCATTGGTCTGGTTTGAGATCTCTGGCTTCTGTGACACCATCAATATTGGATCTCTACCGGGATTGTTTGTTTGTTTTATTGTTGTTGTTTATTTTTTCCTTGTCTGAAGAATCTGAGTTTAAGATAAAGAGACTGTCAATTGCATTGACAAAGGAAGCCTCATAAAACAAAACAAAACAAAAACAAAACAATACAAAACAAAAACCCAGTAGAGATTTTGCTTTCTGATTTAGTCTCACAAAGAGTGTTTTGATCAAGGGTACCAAGCTTAAGAAGAAAAAAGTACAAAATGTATGGTTCAAAGAATAAAGGGGCACCAGGAAGTAGAACAGAGCTGTTTACCTCCTTTTAATCTGTTTACCTCCTACGTTCTAGGAGGTAAACAGATTAAGGGAGTGTGACCTCATAGGAAGACCTCATCCTGCTAAACTTATTACTGTTTATGCTTTTGAGGTTGAACAAGGGACTTGGTTATTGTTTTCATTTGGATTTTAAATCTGAAATGAGCTACAATCCAGAAATAGAGGACACACTTGTGATCCAGATCTTGAGGCATAGTGGCCGTAAAAAGCTTAGGACCAGGCATGGTGGCACACACTTTTAATAGCAAGAAACAGAGGTATGCAGATCGTTGAGTGCAAAGTGAGTTTACAGAGCAAGTTCCAGAACAGCCAAGCTTAGGCAATAAAGGAGTCGTAAAACAGAAATCCAATGATAATGTAATAGAAGAAGGAGGCCATGTTCTAGCTCCAGTAAGCAGCAGAACTCTGCAGCTTTGCCATGTGGTTCTGGCTTTAGAGTCAAGAATACAAGGGACTAATGGGACAATTAATGCTGGTTAGCTGGAGCTATGAAATTAGTGGTGATTGAGAAGAGTCCAGCATCACTGAGGTAAAATCTTCTGAGAAATGTTTTCTGAGAGCACAAAGAAGCTGTGTTTCAGAGACAGCCAAGGTTGTACCTCATGTAGCAGCTGGACTTGGTCATGTCTAAGAAGAGTCACCCAGGTGGTATTGGTTTTGAAGGTATGAAGGGGTCATGGAGAGCATGAGGCTTGGAACTGTGGGAGGTCAGGGAAGGTCATTGATGAAGGTGCAGCCTCAGGTACAGTTGACAGCCCAGGACTGAAGGGGCCATGCAAAGAAGTTGAGGCTTGGTACCATGAAGAGAGGCTATTGGTGAAGCCTAGTTGCAGTGAGAAATCCCAATATGTTAGAGATGTGAGTCCTGTGGGATGACTACCAGGAAAACCAGCAGCAATGGAGTGGAGTCAACCAGAGCCTAAAGTGCTATAGAGGACAGAACTGGAGATGTGACCTGAGCCCTTTGGAGAAGCTCAGAAGATCATGTGTGGATCCCAGACATTGAAACAAGAAGCTGTGAAGCCAAAGTTGCCTTGGAGACACAGAGCTTTCACCTCCTCCAACCTTCATAACGTGCATTTCCCAACCCTAATGCACCCTCTTAGACCCTAAAACATTTTCTTTTTACATAAACGTTACAGTGTTTTTCTATCCAATTTTTCTACAAGACCAGGTGGTTGGTTACTGGGAACAGTAATTAAGTGAAGGAATACTAAGTGTCACATTGAAATCTGTTTTTTGTGAGTTCTTTTAAGTTAGTTTGGTAGCGAGGTAAACTGTCTTTCTCAGCTGGAGGTTCAGGAGAGTGAGGCCTGAGGCCTGGATTTTACAGGTGAAGAGAACTGAGAAGGTGGCTCAAGCCTTGGCTGCTGCTGTTAAATTGAGAATCCATCCTTAGTTACAAGTGTAAAGCCAAGTTTTGTTAGGGATTTTATGGATTTTTAACCGTACCCAATGAAATTACAAAATCAATGCTGAGATAAAGACAGCTTACACAACAGTCTTAAAAGATTTCTTGAGCTTGAGCTTGAGAGCAGAGAAATCATGGAGGTAAAAGATTTAAGAGTGGGAGGCAGTAGAACCTTAGAGAGAAGAGAGAAGAGACAGGGACCAATTGCTTGTGTGGTGGCAGAAGCTGTTACATCTGTGAGGATGTGGAACTGAGTGAGCTGTCTTTGGCCATCCTGTTATACTGAGGCCAAGACAGCGAGATTAAAAAAAAAAAAATCGGCTGGGCAGTGGTGGCGCACGCCTTTAATCCCAGCACTTGGGAGGCAGAGGCAGGCGGATTTCTGAGTTCGAGGCCAGCCTGGTCTAAAGAGTGAGTTCCAGGACAGCCAACGCTACACAGAGAAACCCTGTCTCGAAAAACCAAAAAAAAAAAAAAAAAAAAATCTGTGAGTCCAAGAAAGGAATTGAGTCTGAGGAGAAAAGCAGGAAAGGAAATGAAAAAATGTCTGCACAGGGAGCGTGAGGCAGCCAAGGGACGGAGAACTGTGCAGCCATAAGAGGCAAGGAGAAGCACAGAGGATCACCACCCGAGGGAGGGTCCCAATATCACAGAAGACACAGGGGCGTTGGGAAGCTGCTGGACAGGCAGTTCCTAGGGGAGGTGAGGAAGTTCCAGGAAGAAGCTGAGAGGAGCCATGAGGTAGCGGGGGGGGGGGGGGGGGGGGGGGGGGGGGGGGTCGGGTCTGTGTCATGGTAACAAGAATTTCAATCTGGAGAGTCAGTCATGTTGGATGGTGTTTTGCTGGGGCAAACATGTGAATGAATATTTCCCTGAAGTGGACACAGGTGAAAGACTAAGGCAGACTCGTGAAGGAACATTTAGCTGAAGCAGACACAGGATACTCTGCTAAAGCAAGCACGTGAAAGGACACATGACGAAAGGATTCTTTGCTAACAACATACATGTATTGGTCCTCTTTACCTTGTGTAGCTGAGCTGCATTTGTTGGGACTTCATAGAGAGAAATGTACCAAAAGACTTCTGGTGGTGTGCTGCAGTTTCTTGCCGCTTCTGTGGACTCGGGCTGATTGTCAGAGAGATGTCACTGAGACAGATATACATGCTGAGGCAAGACCCATGGAGACACATGATGTTTGGACGGTATAAATAGGACTTGACAGACAGTGACTAGGGCTGAGCTTGGCTTGTTTATAGAGCTAGCTGTGCAATGCTTGTGGGTCTCACATCTTCATTGATCTTCGCTTCCCTGAGAGGCACAGGTGAGAACTTGTCTTGGCATCCCTCCGGGTCCCTCCAGTTAACTTGATCTGAGGCTGAGGCCTGGCTATCTCTGCTAGGTAGTGCTACCACTGCCGATTCATGTTTGCTATACCGACTCTACTGAACTGGGCTGAAGCATTTGTGAGTGGATTGAGCTGCCGCTGCTGACCCGGAAACTGAACTGCTGATTTCCAGACGACACAGATGGGAGTTGCTCCAAAGAACCTTTCTAAATAGGTCCACTTCCCCCATATGCTTTTCCTTCCACTACCTCTGGTGGGTGGTGGGTTACATGGGAGGTTAGAGCATTTAAGAACCATCATTAAAAGTACTCTTTGGGGGCTGGAGAGATGGCTTAGTGGTTAAGAGCACTGACTGCTCTTCCAAAGGTCCTGAGTTCAATTCCCAGCAACCACATGGTGGCTCACAACCATCCATAATGGATCTGATGCCCTCTTCTGGTGTGTCTGAAAAAAGCTACAGTGTACTCATATAAATAAAATAAATAAATCTTTAAAAAAAAAAGTACTCTTTGAAAACATTAAAGTTACAGTTGTCCCCAAGAGGACTGAAAGACTAGTCAGAGATAAGTGCCCCAAATCTCAGAGGAGAGGTGTACCTTTCCACCCGAACAGGGCCTGGTAGGGCAAGGAAGCTTCCTACCACAGTGGAGTGGCTCTTGTAGCAAACACAGACAAAGCAGAGAGCTCTGTAGTGACACTCAGTCACTAGAAGGGGAGAGGTAAGTGGTTAGAGCAGGTAGAGGAGAAAACAGCTGGAGAGATGCCAGTGTCTTAGTAAGTATAATTGCCCATGAGGTGAGGCCTGAAGGCCGCAGAAGGGAGACGCTCATATGATGGGCAGCCGAAAAGGGCAGGGCTATGAGAAAACACTGAGTAGTTGAGGAGAGATAGCCAGCTAGGTAATGGAGGCAAAGGGCGGTGACTTGGGAAAGACGTGGATTCTAGAATCAAATCTGGTGGGTGGAAGAACCAACAGAAACATGTTATCTGTAAGTACCCAAGAGAATCAGATCACATTTTGGTGAGTTCCTTGGGGGAGGGAGCTCATTTCAGCCACTCCCAGATTTCAGCCCCAGATGAAGAAATGAAATAAAAAGGAAAGAAAAGAACACTGTGGATCCACATTTCACCCTGCCATAGGGGTGTGGGAAACGCCCAAGAGGAGACAGTGGACTGTGTTTACCCTGGGAAGTGCCAAGACACCGCTCAAGGGGTGGGAGAATGCAGTCTAAGATGTGGCAGGCTGAAGTTGGGGTTCCCTGACTCCCAGGCATCCAGTCAGCCTGCAAAGAGGCTCAGACCAGGTGCTCCCAAACTCCTGGGCATCCAGGCACTGCTGCTGGGTTTCAAAGACTTGGGAACAGAATTGCCCCCCCCCCCCAGCTGAGGCCTTCTTTGGGAGACATAGGCAGCGGCTCAGTAGTTGAAGGTTTTCTCAGTGCTCCCCATGGCAGTTCTTGTTGAAAGAGACAGTCCATGGTTATCCATACCGTTTATTGATTGCTCGTCATGGAAAATGGAAGGCATACCCACTCCTTAGTGTGGACCAGAAGTTCAATATCTTTTGCAGGGAGGAATGTCCGGGAAGGGAAGCTTATTGTCTAAACCCTCAGGGCCTCTAGATAGCACATTAGCATGGAGAACTCTGTTTTGGGTCATGTGACCGATGTGAGGCGTGTGGACACATGCTCCAGGCCAGAAATCTAGTAGGGAGCAGGGAGGCACCTACTGTCTCAGGTGTGTACCTGAGTACTGGAGTCTCAGATCCCCTCTACCTTACCAAGTTTCCTGACGTGATCAACTGTCCCACAGAACATGACTACTCCTGGGTAAGGTGGAGGAGAAAGTTTATTGTAGATATGATGGAGACATGGCCAGAGGCAGATAACGTCTGGGAGAGTCCAGAGGGGACATGACTACGAACCATGTGGAGAGAGGGGGAGGGGAAGGGAGCAAGGGAAACCAAGTACGGCAGCTAGGAGGCCAAAAGAAGGGGAAGAGAGAGTAGGGGACCAAAATGTCTGGATTATATAGGAAGAACCTCTGGGGGAAGGGCAGGGCCCGAAAAGTTCAGGATAGAAGACAGGGTGCTAGCCATGCCCTGTAACAAGTAGGGACTAAGGTGGAATATGATTTATTTTGTGTGCTTGGCCCTTAAAAGGATGCCCAAGGGCTGATTGATTCTTTGGGAATATTTAGCCTAGAAATGCTTGACCCTATGACCTTCTGTGTCAGTTGCCTCTTGGACTCCTGGGAATGGGAGAGGATATTAAAAACCAGCAGAAGCTGAGAGAGGTTGAGTAGGATTGGAGGAGGGTCAGAGAAGACAGCTGGTGCTGGGAGAAAGATTGAATAGAACTGGAAAAGAAAAGAGACTGAAAATAGGAGACAGTTGGAGTGAACTGGGCTAGCACAGTGAGAAGACAGCTGAGCCAGGGGAAGCTGAGCTGAGCCAGGGAAGATACCATTAGGAGACAGGAGAACCCACACACGAGAAAAGCTACACTGAGGGGTGCTGGGAGAACGTGGAGGCCAGGTTGTCTTCCATATGTTGAACAGGCCCCTTAGCCACTTGTCCTAGGTTTGAAACTTAAAACCGTTGAGTTCTGCCACCCGCCACATTCAGTAGGTGCTGGTTCCAGATCTTATCAGTTTCCAGAGATTTTATTTATTTATTTATTTATTTATTTATTTATTTATTTATTTAATTGATGAGTACACTGTCACTGTCTTCAGACATACCAGAAGAGGGCATCCAATCTCATTACGGATGGTTGTGAGCCACCATGTGGTTGCTGGGATTTGAACTCAGGACCTCTGGAAGAACAGTCAGTGCTCTTAACCGCTGAGCCATCTCTCCAGCCCCTCCAGAGTTTTTTGTAACTGCAGATACCAACAAATCAAAGAAATTCATTTTAGCTGAACCTGTAGATGCCTGGATAGGCAGGAGGGCAACAGGCTTCTAACAGAAACACGACTGTGTTTCTTTGACAAAAACCAAGACTCGATGGCAGGTTGGGGGAACATTTGGCCCATTTGAATAAATGCAGAGTCATGATTCTATTGTTTAAACGAGTTGAGTGAGACTGGGTTGGGCAGGAATGAACGGAAAGATCTGTACCTGCTTGGGAAGACAGGCTAGGCAGTCAACAAAAATATTGACTGATATATTTAGCTACACCTCATTAGTTAACTTCTTTTGAGAAAATTAGATTTTTTTTTCTAGACTATTGGGTAAGTATACAAAAATATTTTTTCATGTAAATGGTTTGGAATGTCAACTTCCATCTGTACGCTCAGGGGCGGGGACAGCATGCATGGGACTGAAGAGAGGAAGTCGGGATTATTCAGTGGTAGATTAAGACTGAGAGCATGCTCTAGGTGAACGGAGATAACTGTTGGAATTGAGGCTAAATAGACAAAGTGAAGCAAAAGAGAGGAAGTCGAGTGTGGAGAATCGCTGTCAATCAAAGCAGATTACAGTTGCAGTGGTGTGAAATCTGAGTTCCCTCTGTATGAATTCCAGTAGAGCACGAATTTCAAAACTTGGCCTTTGTTGTCAAAGAGAGACTTAAGAGAGGATTATCCACCTCGGAATGTGATATGGGGAATTGGAGGCAGGAGGACACCATGGAAGGAGTAATCTCATCTGGTTGTTTTGTTTTTATGTAAGAGTTTGAGGTCCCCAGGATGTCACAGGGGCAGGCTGTGGGGAGACTCTCCTGGAGTGAGTCGAACCCTCCCTGCCTGGATTAAGTGTGGAGTGTGTTGTCTCTGCAGCTTTAACCTGGAAAACGAATCCCAGAGCTGAGATCTTAGCGGCGGTAGGGATGGTGAGGAGGACCAGCTGGTCCATATCTACAGAAGGATTTTTAACTAGATTCATTTCCGGGGTGTATTTTTGAGAGGTGTAACTTCGAGGAGGACTTCGGTAGGAGTTTATTTGCAGTTTGGTGGGAGGAAGCTGAGATTTAATACTTTAGGATCCTATGTTAGTATATGGGCAATTCTGTTGTGCTGCCCTCAAGGACCTAGCAGCTGCTGCCAAGTACACCAGGTGTGTGCAGTGAATAGAAGGACCTCCACATCACCCCAGATTTCTCTCTGTTCTCAGTGCAAGCCCCCTCTCTTTCCCTCTCTGCTCCCGTCTGTCTGCCTGCCTACCTGTCTACATGTCCATACTTGTCTGCCTCTACCCCTTCTCCAGGCCTTAATTCTCTTCCCTCCCCTGACAACCCCCCTTTTTAAAGAGACATATTTATTTTATGTATACGAGTACACTGTAGCTGTCTTCGGACACATCAGAAAGGGCATTAGATTCCATTACAGATGGTTGTGGGGTATCATGTGGTTGCTGGGAATTGAACTCGGGACCTCTGGGAGAGCAGTCAGTGCTCTTAATCATTGAGCCATCTCTCCAGCCCGATAAACTCCTTTGAAACTAGATCTGTTTCATGGCATAATTTCTCAAGGGGTACACCTTGGCATGTTCTGGCCAAGGATACCCTCTCACCACACACCGAATTATATTACATGACATCATAGAAAGCCTGAAAAAAAAAAACCAAAACAAAATCTAAAGGCTACCCGACTCATTACTCTATTGCCATCAAGAGAACCCATGTCCAAAGCAACTTTTATAAAAGGAAGCATTTAGTTGGAGGCTGGCTTACAGTTTCAGAGGTTTAGTCCATTATCATGGTGAAAAGCATGGCTGCACCCATGAGAGCTATATCCTACCTGCAGGCTGAGAGAGAGGACTGGGCTTAGCATGGGCTTTAAAAACCAATCCTTCTCAAATAATTCTGCTTCCTGATCACTAAGCATTCAAATATCTGAGCCTAGGGGGTCATTCTTATTTAAACCACCACAAAGACCTTCCATGCTTTATTTAGGAAAGGACTTTGAATGCAGTCTCTTGAGAAAAATGGGGAGATTGTTGTGTAGGTTTTGATTAAGATGGAACTTGAGGGTGTAGGGTGACAGGCATCTAAGTTAACAAAAATGGCCCTGGGAGAGGGTCAGAGTTCATCGTCTCAGGCCAATGAGTATTCAAGCTTGAAGTGTGCAAAGCCAAAGCAAGCTTTATTATGAAGAACTACAGGTAAGTTTTAAATTGAGGGAAAGTGAAAGAAACTCTTAGCGTAGGAAGGCTTTCCAATCAGAACCTTGCAAGTATCTCAAACAGTTAGCTCTGCTGAGTTCTCTTGTTCTCACAGCCACAGAAATAGATGTATTTGTATCTTAGTTGGAGTTTCTTTCCTGAGATAGGGGTAGGTTTCTTGTTAGCTGTCATCCTTAGAGTTTAGTCTGTTACAGTTAGCTGCACTGGATACAAAGTTATAGGTAAGGACAATAGGAACTTTTCTTAGTGCTTTGGGATGGGCTACAGCTGGCTTGTGGTCACTGATCTAGAGTCAAGCCCTTCTTCTGAGCTGTTTAGTTTGGTTATTTTATACCTGACTACATGCTCCCTTTCTTTCTCAGTGTTTCAGACTCTGCAATGTTTTAAATTATTATATGTATAAGTATTTTGCCCATACATATGTCTATGTGCCACATGTATCCCTGGTGCCCCAAAGGCCAGAAGAAACCACCGAATCCCTGAAACAGAAGTTACAGGTGGTTACGATCTACCACGTGGGTGCTGAAAATCAAACCCAGATCCTCTGAAAGAGCAGCCAGTACTGTTAGTTCCTGATCCATCTCTCCAGTCCCTTGCTCTTTTATTTTAACACCAGTCCCCTATTTTTTTACATTGAGTTAGTTTTATATTGGCCATCTATTGCTGGGCATGGGGCCTATCCTTAAGAATGGGTTGTTTTCCAGTGAGATTTCCTTGAAGAAAATTAATTTTTCATTTTCAAGTAGTTATCAATTAGAGACAGCTTCTGTGTTAGGGATGGGGACAGGTATATGCTGAGTCCTGCATGGCCATGGAAGGGATGGAGTGACATGGTTTCCCACTCCTGGAGCAGAGCCAGCAGGGTGTGGGCTTTCACAAGTATTGAAGGTTGCTGGGCATGAGGCTTATTTGTATAATTAGAAACAGCATGGATTCAGGAAGTGAGAATGTGTTTCTTAGCAAAACTGTAATGCTGTGACCTTCAGGACAACCCTTAGGGCTGTGGGAAAGAACTTTGAAAACATGAGTTCAAGAATATATAATTTCTGAACTAGGCAAAATATAAGGATGCAATATGAATTGTATGAGGACCTTCACAGACCTAAAAGAAGAAAGGCAGCTGCACTAATGAGCTAGTGTGTCAGAAAGATACAAAGGCAGGCAGATTCCTGAGTTCAAGTTTAGCCTGTGACAGAGTGAATTTAGGTCTACGCATGGTGGTAACAATGATTCGAGAGCTGGATTCCACCTAGCTAGCTTATTGTCTGTGCTTACAAAGGCAGGCAGATCTCTGAACTCATTTGCTATGTAAAAAAAAAAATGTACTTGCTGTTCTTTCTAAGAATCAAGGGGCTAAGGTCATAAAATGCTTCAAGGGATAATCAAAAGGAAACCTGGGATAATGATTGACTTGTTATGGAAATAAGAGACTGGGCTTTTGAGTGCTGAGCTATCTTGATGAGGTATCTGGAGAGCCATCTGGAGCAGAACATAGGGCTGCCAGCTTGTACCCACAGTTGACTTTGAGCTGTTCTTTCAATGCTGAAAACTTCTGGTGTTCCTCTGTGTCCCTCATGTTGGCTTGTGTCAAGACTGAGGCCTGGCTGTCTCTGCTAGGTATTTAGTGCCACCACTATTGATTTGTGTTTGTTATCCAGACTCTACCAAACTGGACTGCTGATATATCGATGAAGTGTATATGAGTTGATCCAGCTGTCCCCGCTGACCTGTGAACTGAACTGTCAATTTTCAGACAACACAGATGGGAGTTGTTCCAAAAAAACCATTTCTAAACAGGTCTGCTTCTTCTGTATCCTGTCTTTTCCACTACCCCTGGTGGGTGGTGGTTAAGAGCACTGACTGCTCTTCTAGAGGTCCTGAGTTCAATTCCTAGCAAACACATGATGGCTCACAAACATCTGTAATGGGATCTGATGCCCTCATCTGGCATATAGGTGTACATGCAGATAGAGTATCATATACATAAAATAAATAAATAAATCTTTGAGAGAGAGAGAGAGAGAGAGAGAGAGAGAGAGAGAATGAATCATGAGTAGCAGATTTCCAACAAGTTTCCCATCTCAGGACATCACGTGTGCTATGCAAGTAGTTCCACTGAGCTAAACCCTCCAGCTCAGTGGTTCTCAACCTTCCTAACCATGTGGTACCTTGATACAGTTCCTCATGTTGTGGTGACTCCCCCCCCCCCCAGTTATATTCATTGTTACTTTGTAACCATAATTTTGTTACTGTTGTGACTTGGAACATAGACACCCGTGTTTTCCAATGGACTTAGGCGACCTCAGTTTAAAGGTTTGACTCCCAGAGGGATCAAGGCCACAGGCTGAGTAGCACTGATCTAGATATTTCTATCAGTTCTTTCCTGATTTAAGCTCTCTACCTCTGCTTCCTTCATTCCCAAGCGTAAAAGGAACTTTGAACCTAGGCTAAGATAAGATGGTTGGTTTTTGTTCATTAATGTAGAAGGAGAGTCTGTTTGGGAGGAAGGAGGGGAGCAGCAGATACAAGGGAGATGAGAGAGGAGAATGAAGAGTGAAATAATAAAAGTACATTATATACAGGTATA
>NW_021620409.1:107848-114713 GCF_004785775.1 Grammomys surdaster | reverse complement strand
CCTCCCTCCCTCCCTCCCTCCCTCCCTCCCTTTCTCTCTCTCTCTCTCTCTCTCTCTCTCTCTCTCTCTTTCTCTCACTCTCTCTCTGTCTCTCCGTGTCTCTCTGTCTCCCTCCCTCCCTCCTTCCCTCCCTCCCTCCCTCCCTCCCTTTCTCTCTGTCTCTCTGTGTCTCTCTGTCTCTCTGTGTCTCTCTGTCTCTGTGTCTCTCTGTCTCTCTCTGGAGGGGGGTAGGGTCTGGGTCTCTTGTCAAGTAGCCTAAAGAGAAATAAATTAAAAGTTTCTGTGTCATAAGTTTGAACTACAGACCTGCGCTGCTATGAAAAGTCACAAAAAGGGTTTGATTGTTCAAATCCCCAAAGGACGAAATTTCACTCTCTACAAACAGAAACAGCCCCAGGGCTAAAGCACTTCCTTTCTTTAGTCATGCCTGGGGCCCAGGGTCACTGGAGACTGGAGGCCTGCAAGGAATAGCAAGTAATATTAATTGCATCTGAATTTTGAAATTAGCAGCAGGAGGGATATGGACAATCTGCAAAGCAGGGGCAGGTTGAATTACAAAGAAACCTACAATTTAGCGGTATCTTGGGCCTGCGGCCAACCAGGAGAAACAAAACAGCTTTGTTACCTCATGACAGTGAGCACTAAAGACCCAGAGTCCTTGGGGAACTGCTGGTGTCTGAACACAGAGGACAGTTCTAAGCCCTAACACAGGTAAGCCCCTCCTCCTTTCCCACATCCTCTGTGTAATCAGGACACACAGCCCAACATATTACTCAGGGCTTATTATTTTCTCTGTCATTCCTTTTCTCAAGAGGGCATGGGCTTGTCCCTCCTCCGTCTTACATCTTGTTTATTTTAAAGCTTATTGGTCACATGATTTTGTAGGCAAGATCGGCTGTCAGTAATTTTCTGCTCTAAATTCCTAGTTTGGCTGCGTAGGGGTAACTTGGTGGAGTTTAGTTCTCAGTGTACGTTGTATGGAAGTAGGCTGGTGGCATTATTAGTGTTTTCTGTTTAATTGTTACTAGGCCGATGCTGGCCGGACTCCTCTTTACAAAAAACGGAACCATCAGAATTTATTTCTTACAGTAATCACATGCTTGTGTGTGACATGACTTGTTCAGAAAATAAATATTAGCTCTCTAACTGGAGATGTCAAATGTTCCCTGTCCAAAGGTCTTTCTGATAGGGCCTACAGAATCCATGTGTGGTGTAATTCCTTATCTTTCCCACACACACTTGCTGGGGATCCTTTCCAGGTCCCAGGGCCTCACGTCAACTCTGCAGGAAACCTACCCTTGAGCTAAATTCTCAGTTCATGAAGCTCCTAAAGTCTTACACCCCACTCCTGACTCCTCTAAACCAGACTCTCACTCCCTACCTTGCTTGCTTCAACTTTGAGCTTCTTCATTTTTCTATTTTGCACATACACACACACACACACACATATATGTATATGTATATACTGTTGGATCTAATTTGTGCTGTTCAGAGGGGCCATCCAGTGGTAGCCCGATTGATGTACTTACTAGGAGTCACATCCCTGAAGAAAACTGACACTTCCTCTCCTAATGCCAACAACTGTCACACAGTGCTTCAGTTACAGGGGCATGTAAGATTAAATAGGAAGGCATACATAGCCATACATAGACTCCTTCCTTTGGGACCAGTCCCAAGATGCAACTGAGGGATGGTGGAAACTGTTTGCATTATTCTCAATGGATCTTCCCCAGGAAACAGAGGAACCCAACACTCGTTTTGCAGTCTAAGCCTGAGATTCATTTCACAGAGCCCCTTGTCCAAAGCCTATCAGATTGCTGCCTCCTGGAACCTATAATCCTTCCTTTCTTTTGTTTAGCGAGCTGGCCCATGGCTCCTTAATGTGTGGGCTCTGTTCTGGTAACTTCGTTAGACATCACTTTTTGTCTGGTGGCTTCAGAATAAATGGGATAAGAGACCTTAGGGGGTCCAGCCTCTCATCGGAGAAGATTGGTTCAAAGGAGATAGATTTATTTTGGCTCATGGTTCTAGTTTGGGTCCATTGTCTTTAGATCTGAGGTAAGGCAGAGCATCATGGGAAACATTTGGTAGAATAAAGCTGCTTACTTGCCCTGGAGGGATTGGGAAAGGGCACAGTGTGTGTTTCCCTAGAAACCAGATGATCTCTGGGTACAGGGACCTTTGTGTCCTCATCAGTCAGCCCCATCTTCACATCCTTCTATTAGGCATGTCCCAGAGGACCCTAGGGGGTCTGCTTAGGAGGTTCTCAAAACTTTTGGTTAGGTTCACACAGATTTTACTTATACTCTGAGCTGTAGAAAAACTTTGTCTTTACCACTAGTAGGTAGGAAAGACCACCCAGAAAGACTTAGTCTGTGACGTGGGGATTGGAAGATAGGTTTCATTTGATTACTCATAAGACTAACTTGGGACGCTTTCAAAAATAGAGAAATGTCTTATGAACATCCATCCTTGGGTTCAAATTAGGTTTTCTGGCTTCATGATCTGGCCATTTAAGGACACACCTATTTATGCAAGTGATTCACACCTAGAATAAAACAAAATCAAACAAGACGCAGTGTAATTGCCTCTTGTTTTAAACAATTATACTGGTCTGTTTTCTGTTTCTGTAACAGAGTCCCTGAGACCGAATAATTTCCATGCTGATTGGAGGCTCATTTTGGTCGCTGGATGTGATGACTGGCCAGCCAGTAGCATGGCAGTGGTTCTGCTTGGCTTCTGGTGAGCGTCTCGGGTTTCTTCACCACACAGCAGAACATGGAAGGGCGACTGAATGTCTAAAAGAGAGATATTAAAGGCTGAAGTCTCCAAGGAAAGCCTATAATTCAGAACAGCCCTCACTAGGTCCTACCTTCCCACACTGACACTTTTCCAGCACGTGCACTTCAGATTGGGGGTTCAAATCCTAGGATGGCAGTGGCTAAGTATACTTTTGTGAAGGAGAGTTCTTTTTTTTACAAGAAGAATGATAGATTTAGGCATTGCTTGATTACTAATTGGCTTATTATGTTATGCATATTTTTTCTTTTATTTAAAATGTTTTTTTACACAGTATATTATGTATATAATGTAACATGGTTTCCCCTCCCCTTAGTCTTCCCAGTATCTCCCCACCTGCCCTCCCACCTGCTCTCCCACCTGAATCTATCCCCTTTCTGTCTCTTCTAAGAAAACAAACAGGAACCTAAGGAGTAATAATAAAAACATAATAAAATATAATAAGATAAAGAAACAAATCATCGTAGGACAAAATAACAAAACGGGAAGAAGAATTAAAGGAAAAGTACAAGAGTGCATGTAGACCCAGAGACGTACACGTTTGCACACACAGGAATCCCATAGAGACTTAAATCCAGAAGCCATGATATATACACAGAGAATCTTTAAAGTTAAAAGAAAAAATGCCTGACTTAACATTACAGGACACAGAACATCCAGAGATTCCTCAAGCTCATTTTGTCTTGACTCTATGCTGGGCACTGGGTCTGTCCTAACGAGGGGCTACTTCCCCAATGAGACTCACTCGAGGATCTGTCCCCCTTGACCCTAGCCCTACGCTCTCTGTGGTTATACAGATCGTAGCTTGCTTATTGATGGCTTAACATAAAAATAGCATGGTATTTACTTAACATAAAAACAGACATGCTGATCAATGGAATAGAATTGAAGACCCAGAAATAATACCGCACACCTATGGGCATCTGATTTTTAGTGCAGAAGCCAGAAATACACACTGGTGGAAAAAAGACAGTATCTTTAACCAATGGTGCTGGTCAAACTGGATAGCTGCATGTAGAAGAATGCAAATAGGTCCATATTTATCAACCTGCACAAAACTCAAGTTGAAGTGGATCAAAGCCTCAGCATAAGACCAGTCATACTGAATCTGACAGAAGAGAAAGTGGAGAACAGGCTTGAACTTATTGACACTGGAAAAGACTTTCTGGACAGGACACCAACAGCTTAGGCACCAAGGACAATAGTTAATAATAAATCAGACCACGTGGAGCTAAGAAGCATCTGTAAGGCAAAGGACACCATGATTCAGACAAAACATCAGGTTATAAAATAGGAAAAGACTTGTTGCCAACTACATATCTGATAGAACGCTAATATCTAAAATATATAAAGAACTATAAACATCGGAGATCAAGCAGACAAATAACCCAATTAAAAAGGTGGATACAGGCCCAAACAGAGAATTCTCAAAAGAGGAAATTCAAATGACTGAGAAGCACTTAAAGAAATGTTTAGCATCCTTAGTCATCGAGGAAATGTAAATTCAAAACTACTTTGCTCTTACACCAATCAGATTGTCCAAGTTCAATAAAAAAAAAAATCAGTCAGATTGGCCAAGATCAATAAAATAACCAATAAGATTGACCAAGATCAATAAAACAAATGACAGCTTATTCTGTGGAGGATGTGGAGAAAAGGGAACACACAGCTCTTGCTTGTGGGGGTGCAAACTTGTACACTCACTGTGGGAAGCAGGGTGGTGGGTCCTCAGAAAGATGGGGATCTATCTACTTCAAGACCCAACTGTACCATTCTTGGCCATACACCCACCCAAAGGACACTTCATCCTACCATGGAGACCCCTGTTCAGCCAAGCTCAGGACGTTCTATCTGTAATAGCCCCAAATTGGAAACAGTCTAGACGTCCATCAACAGATGAACGGGTAAAGAAAATGTAACACATTTACCACAAAGGTATGTCTAATCACTCAGTCACTTAAAAAATAGAATTATCAGGTAAATGAAAGAAATTAGAAAAAAAAAGCCCATCCTGGGTGTGGTAGTTCAGAACCAGAAAGACAAATATGGTGTTTGGTTATATATTTTGGATATTTAGGGGTCATGGGTCTACAGTTTGCCTTCTTTACCAGTTAGCTACCAGTTACCCTACATTTTATCTGGTCAAAACCCAAGAAGAAATATGGTTTTATGCCTTTTAAAAACATTTGTTTTTTTAAATTATGTGTAAGTATATGTGTGTATGTACATGTGTATGTGTACGTGCATGTGTGCGTGAGTGAAGGTGCCCTCAGCATCCAGAAGAGGGCACTGGCTTCTGGGAAGCTACAGTTACTGCTGGTTGTGAGCTGTCTTGTGTGCGTGCTGGGAACTGAGCTTAACTTGGGTTAAGAGCAGTACACACTGCTGAGCCATCTCCCCAGCCAGCTTGGCTTTATTCCTTGATCGTCCGTATCTCCCTAATTCTCATCCCCTCCTACTACCCAGATATATGTGCGTGGTAGACATTCAGAGGAGTCCAGAATAATCCTGAGTCCAAATATTCATTCACTATTTACATAAGAAAATATTTACATACTTTTTAGCCCTAAAACAATCACTATACCTAATGAGTTTTTCAGTTATAAAACACATCTCCAATTTATTCCTAACCTAACTCCCTGGAATATTATTTGGCTATCTCATCTCATCAGAGACAAAGTTGTTTGTCCGATGAACTGACTTTTTGCGTGATCTTGGCTAAAATATGTCCTCCGGGGTCTCCTTCATCCACTGAACAGCTACACAATGCTACCACCATCTCCAGTCTGGGATGTCTTGTTCCTCAGTGTCTCAGTTCTTCTCTTCGTTATGCACACAGCCCCCACCAAGTTGTCTAACAGTCTGTCCAATAAGTTGTTGAAGCCCAGGTCTTGTCTTGGAGATGGTTCACTACCTGCCTCTTTGGTACTTGTACAAAAAGCAGTAAAGTCTCCTAAGGGGCATCAGGTAGAGCCATGCAGCAGGGATTAGTCGTTTTCTTTGAGAAATAACATCTAGACTTCACAAGCCTGAGAATGAGTTTGCCAGAGTTAGAGGCGTAGCTCCCAGCTGCCTTTAACTTAATGTCACCTCCTCTACTCTAAGCTACTAAATTTAGTGTGACTTCTATCCAAATGATCTACAGTAGGTAAAACTGTAGCTAAATCTGCCACATTCCTACACTGTCGGATGATTTTTCTAAATATAGAAATACAAAATAGTTCTGTTTTAAGTCGATTGTGGGAGATTATTTTTCTGGTTGGTTAGGCTTAACAGTAAAATTTACACGTGTCTATGTGTATCTTTGAGATAAGACCTTCCTGTGTAGAATAGGTTGGGTTTGAACTAGGAATCCTCCTGTGTCTGCCTCCTGTGCACTGGGGTTAGCACCACTGGGCTTGGTTTTTTTTTTTTTTTTCAATCGATACAAATTAGAGCCACCTGGCAGGAGGGGACCTCAGCTGAGGAATTGCCTCTATTGGATAGGTCTATGATGTATTCTCCTGTCTTCTTCTTAGAGTTTACAGTCCACTGTGAAGTGAAGTCAAAGCAGGAACTCAAGGCAGAGGATGAAGACAGGACCTGAGGGACAGGTGATGTCATGAGACCCTAATCCTTCCTTACACAGCAGGGTGTCACTGAGCCTAGCGCAGACCACACCTGATGTGAGTTTGAGAGCCAGGAGACCCCCAGAAGTCTGTGTTCTACTCTGCTTCTCTGGCTTCTACATTCTTCTGCAGTCTTCCCTGTGCCTTGGAGCAGGATGTGTCTTAGTTAGGGTTTCTCTTGTGATGAAACACCATGGCCACAAGCAACTTGGGGAGGAAAGGGTTTATTTCCCTTACACTTCCACAGCAGACCGTCACAGACAAAAGTCAGGGCCAAAACCTGGGGCAGAGCTGATGCAGGGGCCATGGAAGGCCTCTGCCTACTGGTGTGTTCCTCAAGGCTTGCTCAGCCTGCTTTCTCTCCTCTCCTCTCCTCTCCTCTCCTCTCCTCTCCTCTCCTCTCCTCTCCTCTCCTCTCCTCTCCTCTCCTCTCCTCTCCTCTCCTCTCCTCTCCTCTC